>NC_056726.1:1161981278-1162083778 GCF_019279795.1 Protopterus annectens
AAAGCCATCTGGGAAGTTGTGTTCAAGCTTGCTCCGAGGAATATAATTTGTTGACAGGGTACCAGATGTGATTTCTTTTCATTTATGGTGTACCCCAGATAAGTTAGCATCTTTCGTACAAATGCCCGATGATTCAAAAGTATGTCCTGGCTTTCTGCCTGAATTAAACAATCGTCCAGGTATGGGTATATTTGAATATTTCTTTGCCTGCAAAATGCAATGACTGGAGCTAGGCACTTTGTGAATACCCTGGGCACAATAGATAAGCCAAAGGGCAGTGCAGAGAACTGATAGTGCATGTAGCCTGCTTTGAAGCGTAGGTATCTTCTGTAAGATTCCCTGATTTGGATGTGCAGGTAGGCTTCCTTTAAATCCAGTGTTGCCAACCAGGCATCTTTGCCTAGCATAGGAAGCAACTGGTGAAGAGTTAGCATCTTGAATTTTGGAATCACCAAAAAAGTGTTTAAGATAGAAAGGTCCAGGATAGGACGCCATGAGTTGTCTTTTCTGGGTACCAGGAAAGTTCTTGAGTAGAAACCTTGTCCCTTTTCCTCTTCTAGTACAGTTTGAATAGTCTTTAAGCTTATGAGAGAGAATACTTGCTTTTGAGCCTCTGCCCACTGATGTGGGCTTAGATCTGGCCAACCGTTTGGGGTTGGTAACGTGTGGAAGTGAAATCTGTATCCTCGGGAAACTATATTAAAAACCCATTTTCCTGGGTAATGAGTTCCCAGTTTTTTGCCTGCAGAGCAATCTTTCCCCCTAAAGGAGCAGTCAGTTGAGAAGTGCTTGGAAGTTTTAAAGTTAAGTCATTGAGACAGTTTACCATAGGGGGGAGTCTTACTACTCCCTGATTTGGAAGTGGGAGCACCCCACTGCTTAGTCCTGTACGTACCCTGGGACTGAAGCCTGGGTGTTCTACTGGTTCTGGGTTTGGACTGAGAGAGGCAGGAAAGGACCAATTCTTAGAGGGCCAATGCCTACTAAATCTTAGAGGCTGTACTTGTAGCAAATCTTTAACAGTTTGCATAGATTTAGCTTTTTCTTCCATCTTTTTAAGAACTTCTGCTTTGTTGCCAAACAGGTGGTCCTGATTTAAGGGAGCATCCAGGAATTTAGCTTTAACATGATCTGGCAAAGACTGCTCCTTAAGCCAAGCATGCCTTCTGAGCACAGACCCAGTGACAGCAGCCCTGAAAGATGCCTCTAGTGAGTCAAAACCACATTGCAAAGTATGTTTTCCAATCTGTTCAGCAGAATGCATTAAATCCTGTAAATCCTTATTTTCAGCACAGTCAGGAATCAACATTATTTTCTGTTTAAGCAATCCACTAATATGCTGCTGATACTTCAACATATGAAATTGGCAGTTTAAGGCCCTAATAGCCAAGGTTGGAGAAGTGTATACCTTCTTACCCCATCTATCTAGCACCCTGGAGTCTCTATCAAAGGGATATAATTTTTGGCAGAAGTAGCCTTAATGCCCTTGGGTCCCTGTGAAATGGTCTCAGGATCCACAGTAGGATTTTTACAAGGAACTTGTGAGAGTCAGGAACCCTGTAATATTTAACAGGTTTTCTAGGAACAGGATGTAGAGAGCCAGAGGCCAAGCCAGATTCCGAAAAGGAATCATCAACAATGTCTAGTACAGGAGGGATAGCTAAAGGCCTCTCTTGGGGCAGGAGTAAGAAATCCCTAAGCCTCTTTTTAGAATCAGAGTAATCCTGGCTTTCCCAGCGAAAATGCTCCCTAAGAGTATGCAAGGTTTCACCAAAAGAAAAATCCTCTGGAGAAGAAGCAGAGGGAATAGAGTCCTCTGCATCAGAATCCTCATAGGTAGATAAGGGTAAATCCTGGTCATCAGAGGAAACAGAAATTTCAGAATCCTGGTCAGAAGTATCATAAGTAAATTCACTCGTAGGTCTCTTAGAGGGGGAAGGTTGGCTCCCCCTGATTAAAGTAATAAGATTGTCAGCCATTCTTAACATTTGTTTTTTAGGCATAGAGGCCTGACCATGTGGTCTGGGTGTCGGTTTTCTAGGCATGGTTCGAGTTTTAAGCCTTGCAGAAGAAGATGGTGTTGGTTTAATATGCAAGTCAGTAGGCCTGAATACACCCTCAGAAGCCATTGCCTGCACAAAGGCTCCGGACCCATCCAAGGTAGAGACATCCGGAGGTTCCACAGTTGAAGCATCTCGTGGCATACCGGACTCCGAATGGGTCTCAGTAGAGGCCTGCGAATCTGAAGTAGCAGGTATCAGGGGCTGCGAAAGTGCCTCACTGAGTACTGGTGAACTGGATCTGGCTTAGGAGAAGTGTCGTCGACAGCTTTGGACCTAGGCAGCCTGTCTCTGTCTTTATCTTTGCATTTTTTCGGAATGTCGGTAGTCGGAAGGCTTACCGAAGACATATCTGGATAATTGAACTGAGTACCAAAATATTTAGAAGTGCAAATAAACCAACGACGAACAGTTTGTTGCTTAAACAAGGCACAAAACTGACAGCGAGGTATGTCGTGGTCAGGGACTAGGCAAGGAATACAGTATGAATGAAAATCTTTATGAGGTATTTGCTTTCCACAAGAAGTACAATTATTGACTTTTACTGACATCGGTTTAGAGCAAATAAAAGTTTCCCCAATGGGGTACTTAGCTTTAGTTGAAGACTTTGGTTCCGAAACTCGAAAATGAAAATTTCAGGAGTTGGCCGACCAGCACTTGTGAACTGCTTCTGCTTCAGGCACCACACAGCAAGAAAGACAAATGTAATGGTGTCGGCTGCATGCTTTATACCCCTGACTACATGGAAGATGAGACAGCAACCGACGCAGGACCCAAGCCTTTGATAATCAGGCCGACTGAGGGCTACTGCAAGCAGTTAACCCAAATGCGATGACTGCAACAGTGAAACACGAAGAACATCTGGAAAAGTCCTGTCTGGGTCTGTAAGGCAGTCCCTGTACTACCAGGTGATTGGTCCATCATACCCACAGACATGCATTGGGAGGGACTTTGATTTTTAGTAGTCTGCCAGTCAGAGAAGAGTAGCAGGATGCTTTTACCTGAAGGCCATTAAGGAAGTGTGATCGTGGAACATTGCAAATTTACCACCTAAAATTTTGCAAGATCGAAAGACTTTACAACTTTCACAGTCACATTTTTCCATGTATTGTATTTCCTGTGATATGTGCATACTTTCTCCATACCTTACTTAAGTCATATTGTATTACAACAATTTAGTTTAATTCATTTTCTTTGCAAAGCATGATTTTATATGCCATGCTAAGTGTAACTATAACACTGATACACAAACAGGCACTTTAATTTATTTATTTATTTGACATTTGTTGACCAGGTTAGTTTGACTGGGCAGATGCCCATTTTTAGTGGAGAACCAAGGAGAAAAGCTCCAAATGAAAATTATATGTAATATGAAAATAGAACATAAAGTAATATAAGGCTAATAAACAATTTTACAATATTTCCTACTATTTTCATCCTAGGACTTTGACATAGTAGAAGTATAAATTAAAAGTACAACAATAATTTGCAATAAAGTTTCTTCCAGCAGCTAGGCCAAAATACAGTTGCTAGCAATTATGAAGCAGGCGGTTGGTAAATAAAAGAAAAAGAAAGAGTGGAAGAGTTCAACAGGAATAAGATATTTTTGATATAATAAATATTAGGATAGAATGGAGGAAGAAAGATGGAGTGGAATAGACAATTAAAAAGGAGGGGGAATTAGGAAAGAGGTCAGGTAAGCTAAGAAGGGTGAATGCAAGAGCAGGTCCAAGAATTTAGTAGATAACCTTTTAAAGTTTTTTGAAACACTTTAAGTTAGCAATTGATCTTAAAAACAGAAGGAGTTTGTTCTAAGCAATGGCTACTAAATAGTCATACAGAAGTTTGCCAACAGTTGTATTGGGTGTGTAGATCTGGAGGAGGTGTTGGTCTGAGCTGAAGAGTGTATGGTTAGGAGTGTAAGGGCTGATGATTGTTGAGAAAGCAGGACAAGAGTGAGGTTGCTTTAGGATGGAGTGAGGTATTGGTCTTCATGGAAAGGGTAGTGAATGACTGGCATAGTTTTCCACAAGAGGTTTTTAGAATCATAAATCCTGAGGCATTTCAAGAATGCATAAGGCAGACAAAAGGCAATACATATTACACATGGCAAAAGACAAGTTATTAGTTAAGATTATCAGCTTACCCAGTGGGTACATAAATGGAACGTGTAAATTGCCACTGACATGCTGTAATACATGATGTTTCTGTATTTTGCTGTCTCTTTCTCAGATTAGTTTTGACAATTTTTTACCAGAGTTATGTATAATTTGTGTTGTATTTCTGCCAATAACCTCTGCATTATCAGTCATATGTGGTACTGTACCAGCACTTGTTTCATTACTGATTTCCAGACTGAAACCTCCAAATTTTAAATATTGTTAGACCCACTTCCATTATACATAGAAAATCACTATACATTTTTGTGAAAGTCACCATAGGCCTAATACCATCTCTTCTAAAGTGATTACTGAAAGAAAAAAGCCTTCTGAGAAAAAAGTATCTGATAAGTGGTGGTTCTACAGCCATATTGCACAAATTTTTATTTTCACTAAAATATTGTCTATACTATTTTTTAAAAAAAATCCCAGTGGAAAATAACTGAGTGAGCATTTTTGTAACTGTGATAGGGCTGTAGGGAATCTTTTTCTAAAATGCATATGATCTATTCAAAAGATGTCAGTTTAGCATATATACAGCACTTTTCCAGAACAAAGTTCTGCTAATAGGTCATTAGCCACAATTATAAAGGAGTAAAAATATAAATTTAAAACTATTTTTACATCAGGCTGCTACAATAAAAACACAAAAGCTATGCTTAAATATGTTAAATCTGAGTGATTTAAAATTCATACTGAAAATTACATGTAATATGAAAATAGCACATATGAGGCTAATAAACAAAATTGTGAGAAACATCTAGTAATCTTAATAAAAATTGATATAGTTAAGATTAAGATTAGTAAGAAAAACATGAAATATAGTGTATCGGTCTGTGCTAACTTTATAAAATATCAAACATATTGCATTTACTGATATTTTGCTTTTCATATGATGATAAAAATAAGCATTCAATACATATTCAGGCGATAAGACAGTTGTCAAGAGCTTGATATAGATTTGCATATGCAAGCTGCAACATAAATGTTGTATAAAGCTTTCAATCATATAAATAGAAACAGCTGTTAAGTGAACTTAGATAGAAGTCCCAGGGCCAAATTCTCAACTTCAAATGGAAATTATATTCAGTGTAGGCTCGTGTTGATGTAGGAAGAAACACTGGTGAAGTAGACAGCATAATTCAAAATTCCACTTGCTGAACTTTTACATGGCATACGTGGTTTCTGAATAATATATTCAGTATGAAGTATTTATTGGCATAAGCATGAGTATGTGTGTGGTGTGTGTGTGTGTGTGTGTGTGTGTGTGTGTGTGTGTGTGTGTGTGTGTGTGTGTGTGTGTGCGTGTGTGTGTGAGTGTGTGTGTGTGTGTGTGTATGGAAAGTTGCTGTTTAGGTTTGTGCACATCAAGAGGTAAAAAAACATTTTCAAACCCATGCCATTTACTTTAGATTTGTACAAATGATTGGGATCCTCCTTAGACGTAAAACCCAGCAGGATTCGACCATCAGCAGTATCCTAAACCTGGAAAATTTATGGAAGGACAACCCTGACTCCACTTCTAGGTTTTTAGAGGAAGAAGAATGGGGACTGGTCACAATAATCATGTATATGACGTCTTTTAAACAGGAACTGTAAACCCCTTTTTTGCTATACAAGAGAATATCAGCCTTTCATATTGTATGTCAAGAAAAAAGTGGGCACAGCTACTCATATTACATTTAATAGACTGGAAAAAGTTCTGTAATAAAGGTTTCATACTTGGTTGCAAGGAATATGAGCCCCACTGATGCAGACACAACCTCTCATGTTACATGTGTTACAAAACAGACTAATAAAGTCTGGTGATAGCCTCACAAAAAAGTACAATTGTGTACACCTACCATAAATGTAGATGTTCGAGTGTCTTCACTGTTGCAGTCATGACTGTAGGGTTCTCCTACAGCATCCCCAGGTCGGCCAGAATCCCAAAGCCTGGGTCCGGCGTCGGCTGTTCAACCATGCTCCCTGACGTCAGAGTGCCAGGAGTACAAAGCTGACAGCCGACGCCATCTTCTCCAGTTTTTCTTGCCCCAGATGTCAGGAGTCCCAAAATGAAAAAGGTCCCATAACCTTTGCAAATACACCTCAGAAGAATGGTGAAAAAAGGAAATACACAAAAGTAAAAATAAGAGGGGACAGGAGGGAGGGAAACCCAGACTGCAACAGTGAAGACACTCGAACATCTACATTTATGGTAGGTGTACACAACTGTACTATGTTCATCGTGTTTCACTGTTGCAGTCATGACTGTAGGGTAGAATCCCAAAGCTGAAATTAAGGGAGGTGGTCATAAAGACGAAGGGGCGGCTAAAAAGCCCTGCAAGACTGCAGAGGCAAAGCCTGCCCTAGACTTAGAGTAGAGAGGAAGATTGTAGTGCTTAGAAAATGTATGCACTGAACTCCAAGTTGCAGCTTCCAAAATGTCTTTGGTAGGAACTCCCCTGAGGAAGGCCGCAGAAGTGGCAGCAGCTCTGGTGGAATGAGTCCGTATACTCCCTGGAATTTGCTTTCCAAGGTGAGAATAACAAAATCTGATTCCATGAGCAATCCATGTAGAAATGGTCTGTTTTGAAATGGCTTTACCTTGGGAACTGGAAGCATAAGAAACAAACAATTGTTCTGATTTTCTGATGTCCTTAGTTCTGTTCAGGTAAAAACGTAGCTGTCTGTGTACATCCAAGGAATGTAAGATCCTTTCCCCTTTATTTTGAGGAGTGGGGAAAAAGGTTGGCAAGTGAATAGTTTGATTTAAAGCCACTTTGGAAACCACCTTAGGCATGAAGGTAGGATTAGTCCTCAAAGATACTCTGTCTTGATGAAAAATAATATAAGGTTCCACAGCCATTAGAGCTTGTAACTCCGAAACCCTCCTGGCAGAGGTTAGGGCTAACAGGATGGCTGTCTTCCAAGATAAAAACTTTATGTCAGAAGAAGCAGCAGGCTCAAAAGGAGGCAAGATTAGTTTTTCCAAAACATAGTTGAGATCCCAAGCAGGAATAGGTGGAGATCTAAGAGGTCTTAAGTTCTTAGCTCCTCTGAGAAACTGTCGCATGAGCTGGTGGGAAAAGATGAGAGGGTCTGTATTATAATTAGCAGAAATAGCAGAGGCATGTATTTTAATGGAAGAGAAAGAGAGACCCTTATGTAAGAGATCTGTCAAGTAAAGTAAAATTAAAGTAATGTTGGGAAGAAGAGGATCAGAATCCTGAGCCTGCATCCAGGAACAAAATCTTTTCCATTTTCCTGCATAAGATTTTCTAGTGCTAGGACGTCTGGCTTCTAAAATGACATCCATAACCTGCTTGGGCAGTAAAGAAGAAATCAAAGGCCCTGGATTAACCAGGCCGCCAGGCTGAGAGTTCTGACATGAGAGTGTAGAACCTGGCCCTGATGTTGAGACAGAAGGTTCGGAGACTGAGGTAAAATCCAAGGGGGCGCCAGGCATAGGTTTTTTAGAGTTGGATACCAAAACTGCCGAGGCCAATTTGGAGCCAGCAAGATGATCATCTTGGGCTTGTCCTGTTTTATCTTCAATAAAACCCGTGGAAGAAGAGGGAGAGGCGGAAAGGCATATCCCGAGAGGTTCCTCCAACTGAATGACAGGGCGTCCACTCTCCAAGCTTCTGTGTGGAAAATCCTGGTGCAAAAAGTCTGTAGCTGATGATTGAGATGGGATGCAAAGAGGTCTATGTGAGGACATCCCCAGACTGCTGTTATCATCTTGAATATTCTGGTGTCCAGCATCCACTCGTGTGGATCTGAAAGATGTCTGCTCAGACTGTCTGCCAGGAAGTTTTGTTTCCCTGGTAGAAACTGAGCCTGAAGATCCAGATTGCAAGATAGAGCTGTGTCCCATAGATCCATGGCTAGTCTGCAAAGGGGGTAGGAATGAGATCCCCCTTGCTTGTTTATGTACCACATAACTGTGGTGTTGTCTGTCCGTATTAACAGTTGTCCTGGTTGTGAAAGATTCCTGAAGGCCAATAGAGCTTTCTGAATGGCTAACATTTCTTTTAAATTGATATGAAGGTGCTTCTGATCCTTTGTCCAAAGGCCCTGCAAACAATTGCCCTGAAAATGGGCTCCCCAAGCATAATCCGAGGCATCCATGGTTAGAATCTGAGAGGCAGGAGGCAGATGGAAGGGCTTCCCTTTGTTTAGAGCACATGCCCTGGACCACCAAAGAAATTCCTTTTGAAGGCAAGGAAGAACGGAGATCAGTATGTCTAAACTGTGGCAATGCTGAGACCATACACTTTTTAGGTACCACTGTATTTTCCTCATGTGTAGTCTTGCATATGATACGAGAAGGATGCAGGAGGCCATGTAACCCAAAGCCTGCAGGAATTTCCTTGCAGATAGATGAGTTAAAGTTGCCAAAGTTCTGAAAGTTGAAGCCAGCTGTAACTGTTTTTCGGATGTCAGAAATGCCATCTGGGTTGTGGAGTTTAGAAGTGCACCCAGAAAAGTTATCTGTTGCGATGGTGTCAAATTTGACTTTTTTTATGTTTACAGAGAATCCCAGGAACTTGAGGAGGTTCTGTACAAATTCTAGATGCTGGAGTAAGACATCCTTGCTGTCTGCCTGAATTAGACAATCGTCCAGATAAGGGTAAATTTGAATTCCCTTGAGTCTGCAGTAAGCTACTACTGGAGCCAGGCATTTGGTGAAGACCCTGGGCGCAGTAGATAATCCAAAGGGCAGCGCAGAGAATTGAAAGTGCCTCGAACCGGCTTTGAACCTGAGGTATTTTCTGCGATCCTGCCTGATGGGAATGTGTAAATATGCCTCCTTTAAATCCAAAGTTACCATCCAAGCATTTTTGGACAGCATTGGAAGTAGCTGCTGTAGAGTAAGCATCTTGAATTTTGGAATGTCTAGAAAGGTGTTCAAGACCGACAGATCCAGAATGGGTCTCCATGAGTTTTGCTTCCTTGGGACTAGAAAGAGCCTTGAATAAAACCCTTTTCCCCTCTCTGAAAGAGGAACCAGTTCTATGGCATTCATAGCCAAAAGAGCTTCCACCTGGTTTAAGGCCTCCGTCCACTGATGTTTTGGAAGGTCTGGCCATCCGCTTAGCCTTGGCAAGGTATGAAAATGGAATTTGTAACCTCTTAAAACCACATCCAAAACCCATTTGTCTTGGGTTATTTGAGTCCAATTTTGATAAAAAAGAGAGAGTTTTCCTCCGAGAGGGGCTTCCAGGGAAGAAGTTCCTGTAGCCCCACAGAGGGAGTCATTGAGTTTGTTTCCTTTGAGATTGTGACCTGTCCTCTCCTCCCCTAGGGGTGGAAGCAGTCCACTGTCTTGGTCTATAAGCAGCTTGTGATTGAGGCCTCCCTCTGGAACGTCTATATCTACCCCTCTGAGGCCTGTCTGAAGTGGGAAAGGACCAATTTTTTAAGGCCAATTCCTGCTAAATCTAGGAGGCTGTACTTGTAAGAAATCTTTAACTGTTTGCATTGATTTCACCTTATCCTCCATCTTTTTAATCACCTCTTCAGCTTTCGATCCAAACAAAACATTAGGCTGAACAGGAGCATCCAATAATTTTGCCTTTACCTGTTCAGGTAAATTTTGTTCCTTTAGCCATGCATGCCTCCTAATGACTGTGCCAGAGGCCGCAGCCCTACAAGAAGCCTCCAGGGCATCAAATCTACAGTGTAAACCATGCTTCCCAACCTGTTCAGTGGCATGCAATAAGTCATGTAATTCCTTATCCTCTGCACAGGCAGAAATGGAAGTAAGCTTTTGTTTTAAGACAGACAATAGAAATTGCTGGTATTTAAACATATGAAACTAACACTTTAAAGCCCTAATGGACAAAGTAGCAGAAGTATACACCTTTTTGCCCCATCTTTCTAAGGATCGAGAATCCTTTTCAGTAGGAGTAGGATTTTTGGCAGAAGCGGCCTTAGCTCCCTTAGGACCCTGAGAAATGGTTTCAGGGTCAGCAGAAGGGTTCTTGTATAAAAACTAATGGGAATCAGGAACCCTGTAATATCTATCAGGCTTCACAGGAGCAGGAGGAAAATAGTCAGGGGTTAAGTTAGCCTCTGAAAAGGCATCATCCACAATATCCAAAACAGGAGGAATAGCCAGGGGTCTATGTTGGGGAAGAAGAAGAAATTCCCTCAGCCTTTTCTTGGATTCCGAATACTCCTGTCCTTCCCAGTGGAAATGTTCCCTCATTTCATGCAAAGTTTCCCCAAAAGAGAAATCCTCAGGGGGGAGAAGCTGAAGGAATGGATTCTTCAGCATCAAAATCCTCATAAGGAGGGAAAGAATATTCCTGATCAGAAGAAGAAACTGAGGAAACAGAAGCCTGATCAGAGGAATCATAAGAAACATCCTGCCTGGGCCTTTTGTCTGGAGGGGGATGAGAACCGCTAATCATAGTAAGTAAATCCTCCGCCATCTTGAGTAACTGTTTCTGTGACTTGGGAGCCGGTTCAGAAGAAGCCTGTGTAGAAGTCTTTGATTTTGAAGGAATCTTTGCCTTTGTCTTTGGCTTTGCCTTTATTAGTAGCTGAGTAGGCCTGAAAACCCCTTGGGAAGCCGGTACCTGCACAGCGGCTCCGGACCCATCCGAAGGAGCATTGTCCAAAGGTCCTGCAACAGAAATATTTAAAGGCCTGGTTGGCTCCTCATGAGAGTCCGTTTCGGCCGTCGGTTCTGAAATGGCCGACGACAGGGGCTGCAAAAGCGCCTCACTGACGACGGCTGAACCTGAAGCTGGCTCCGCTTGTGCGCTATCATCAGATCTGGACCTCGGAGGCCTGTCTTTATCCTTGCAATGTTTATGAACTCCGGTAGCCGGGACCGTATCTGACGACATTTTGTAGTTAAAGCGCCTACCGAAGTAATGAAAAGCAAAATCGTACCTTCGCTTAATTGTACGTTGATTGAATCTAGCACAAAACCGACAACTAGCTACGTCGTGGTCAGGGCCCAAGCAAGGAATACAGTAAGAATGAAAATCCTTATGAGGTATTTGCTTCCCACATGAAATACAATTATTAACTTTTTCTGAAATCGGAGTGGAGCAAGAAAAAAGTTTCCCCAACGGGGTACTTAGCTTTGAGTGAAGAAGAAAGTCTTCGGACCGAAGTATATCAGTAAAATTTGTCAGGAGTCCACCGACTGGCAAATGCGAACTGCTATCACCGCACGGCAAGAAAGACTGGAGAAGATGGCGTCGGCTGTCAGCTTTGTACTCCTGGCGCTCTGACATCAGGGAGCATGGTTGAACAGCCAACGCCGGACCCAGACTTTGGGATTCTGGCCGACCTGGGGCTGCCTGCCGGCAGGGGAGAACCCTACAGTCATGACTGCAACAGTGAAACACGATGAACATCAGGCATTTTCAAAGATCAATGTGTAAACCACTCTGTTAGATGAACTTGATATAGTTCCGATGAAAGTGTGTTCGTAAATGTAGTTCTACACTTGTACCTCATGGTGTGTTGTTATGTTTTGCTTGTTAAAAGTTAAAAATAAAAACAAAATATTTTAACTGTTAGAAGTTAAAAATAAAAACAAAATATTTTAACTAAGAAAAAGGTTCCATAGGCTGCTGAACTGGTAATCCATCACAGGTCTTTTAGCAATATTGAAATAAGGGACTAACCTCTAAGTTTTGGGATTGGCTCCTTGTTTTTCCATCTACCAAATTTTCCTCCAATCAACTCAACTGACCTGTTAAATGTAATGTATTAAAACAAGATCACCCTTTCATCTACCTAATTAACTGAATAAACTACTGGAAATGTCAACAAGGAATCTTTATTCCTCCCACAGGGAGAGTATCAGAGAGAGAGAGAGTCTCCTAGATCTGGTAGCCAAAGTGATTTTATCTGGACTAATCCTTTATACTCTTGTTTGTTGTTAATTCTGCCACCCTTTGGGTCACAGGTGGGATACCAGACTTCACCTGAGCCCTCTGGATTACCTCTGTTTCTGTTTGTCCTTGGCACCCGCATGGAGTTACCCACTCAAAAGAATTACTTTAAGGAGACAACCAGTGATATGGAAATGGACAACTCAAGACTTAAAAACCTTCTGAAGACACCTACCTGGGTAAATGTAACCCAGCACACTGGGCAGGATGACCATACAAGTGTCACACCAAGAGACAACATCCAACATGAATCTATAGACAACTTTGTCCTCCTTGAGAAACAACTAAAAGGACTTAAAGGACTATACTGGGAAGAAATCTTATTAAAGAACAGTGTTGAAAAAGATATGATTCCTAGGGGACTAAAGCTGCTCAGGAAACCTGTGTAGAGCAACGTGGAGGAGGACTTAACCAGAGAATGGGACGCAGTTTTAAGGGATGTTAGTCTCAAGCTGATTGGGATCCTCCCTACGCATAACAAAACCCAGCACAATTCAATTACCAGCAGCATCCTAAACACAGAGAATATATGCATGGACAACCCTGACTCCACTTCTAGATTTTTAGATCTTTGAAACAGAATCACTGATTTTTATCTGGACTAATCCTTTATACTCTGTTTCTTGTTCATCCTGTCACCCTTTGGGTCACAGGTGGGATACCAGAGTTCACTCAAGCCCTCTGGATTACCTCTTTATTTTTGTAGCCACAGTACTCAGAAATGTTTGTCTGTCATGGAATGGGATTTTCAGGCCAATATTTCTGACCAGAGGAAGTGGCAGCAGAATCATTGAGAGCCATGTGGATTTATGAGAGTGAACTTGAAGACTGCACGGCAGCTTGACAGGAACTGAAATGCAAGTACATGAATTGCATGGACTGTTGTATGTCACTGACAAACTTTAAAACTGGACTGGAAAACATATAGGTAAACTGTAAAAAGAGCAGAACTGTGAAAACAAAAATGTACTTACTTAGTTCCTATATATATATATATATATATATATATATATATATATATATATATATATATATATATATATATGATGATGAAAGTTAACTTTGATTTCATATTTCTTTGTAAATATGCTACACTTAAACTGATGTATATGGGTCTACTTTGAAATCCTGATGCTCATATAACCAATGTTCATTTACATGAGACAAAAATAGCGAAAGATTAAAACCTGAATGGCAACATTTTCCCAGGTTAAGTAAACCCTGGCCCAATATGTCCATTGTAGTCTGATCCCAGAGTTGGTATATATATCTGGGGGGTGGGAGGCATAGCCCACCACTTAGGTGGGTCTTACTTACCTCAGTGTGTTTCTTTTCATTGGGGCAAGTATTTACTTACCCTGGGAAAATTTCAGCATTCAGGTATTCCATCTTTTTGCTACATTCATCTCGTGTAAATGAACATCAGTTATATGGATGTCAGAATTTCAAAGTAGATCCAATGTAAATTTATATATATATATATATATATATATATATATATATATATATATATATATATATATATATTCATCTTGTTGCCACCATTTGGTCAATAGAAACAGGTGGTTGTTATGTATAAAGGATCAGTAGCTCCCAGATAGGGGAATTTTCCCTTTCCCAGGGGATTGTGCAGTCTCAGAGTTAATCTATATTATTATTAGAGGGTAGGGAAGCCGCGGTGGTACAGCGGTAGCATTGTCGCCTCACAACAAGAAGTTATCTCATTAGATTCTTGGCTGGAGCGCCTTCTTTGTGGAGTCTGCATGTCCTCCTCGTGGTCGAGTAGTGTTCTAAAGACATGCGTGAATGGGCGTGTCTTCGTTGAAGGTTGGGCATCGAGCTAGCACCTCAGCACCGTAAAAATCTACTGCCAATCATTAGCAGACCGGAGTTCCGCTGTGGCGACCCCTAACCGGGAAAAGCCGAAAGAAAAACAACATTATTAGATGGTAGGGACATAACTATTGGTTTAGCCTATTCCAGAGTAATGCTCTGACATAGGACAGTATGTCAATGTTTGTGTTTGAACATTTTTAAATGAATATTGTGAATATCGACTTTGTTATCATTCAACAGGAAATAATAAATGTATTCTTAATAAAGAAAATGGAAAACTGTTTACAGGCATTCTCACTTTCAGGTTGGGTTAGAAACATATACAACTTATTTCAGGGATGATTACAGACTGTCCTCAAAGCTATGAGCCACATTGGCAAGCTGCTGTCCAACCCTGCTGAACACCACATTCATTCTCTTGTCCTTTTGCTACCTAAAGGTTACTCATAATAGCAATTAAAAAAGATAAGTGAGAAGGTGGCAGTTACTGCAAGAATACTCAAAAGAAACATAAAATAGACATCATGTACCCTACTTTAACATACACACACAGAACATACATACATAAGCAGAAACATAAATACAAGCAATGGGAATGTTCTTGACCCAGAATGAGGATTTAAATCTCTTTCCATCGCCTGAGCAGATATCAGGTTTGTTTTAAAGGTATTGATGATCTCTTCCCTTCCTTTACTAATAATTATTGTGTTTCACTTCTTAACTGCCATATCTCTTTCCATCTATCACCTTTGTCCTGGTTGTATTCATTCATAGAAAAATCATATCTTTTATAGCATACCCTAGACTAACTTTTTGCAATGACTATACATGTGTTTCTCCTGAGAACACCATGTTTGTTGAATTATCAGAAAGTAATCAGTTTACCTATTAGCCTTTCCGGCTCCATAGTGCAGAGAATAAATCATTGACTGAGACCAAACAAACTCAGTATTGAGAAATCAGGGTTCTCGAGGGAATAGTGAATAGTGAATGGATGTTTTCCCATCCTTGAAAGGAGGAAGCTGACCCAGCCTGCTGTTATATTCACACCCCCGGGAAAATGTGTGCCATAGCATACTTCATATGGGCCAGGGACAGGTATTTCACTGTGACAACACATTTGCCAAGGGTTGGGAGGGTGGCCTAATGATTAAGGTGTTTGCCTTACAAACACAAGGCGCAGAGTTTGAGTCTCACAAGGGATAATTGGCTAGGTTTAAAATGGCTCGCAAGGGCAGTTAGCCTAGTACTAATCTATGAACCTATGAACCTATGTATTGCACATGTCAAAACATGCATATGCCTTGGGGATGTTGCAGCAGGTTTTAGGAGTGCACCTCACCTGCTGAGGGCAGTGGGACTAGGTTTACATCAGATAACTCCCGCAAAGAATTCTGGGATTATGGCCAACACTGCAATCAGTAGTAGCCACAGTCAGATGTTGTCCTACTAGTACAGAGAATAATCAGCCTGACTAATGTAGGCAGGTCAGATGACCAATAGGCACAGGAAACAAAAAGAATGCTCCAACAGACAGATATTATAAATCAAGTTTTATTAATCTTTATTTACAGAGTTAAACTTACACATATATCCCAGATTGTCTTGTCTTCCTCTGAATATTGTGTGGCTTGATATAGTTGCTCATGTCATTGCTAAGAAACCTTATTCTGAGATTAGTTTTACTGAAGTTTCACAGTGCTTTAAGACCTGTCCTTTTCTTAAGGAAATATTTCTTAAAGTTATACACTGGCTTTTGGCAACCTTAGCTCTATAAATAGTGAAATGACATAATGTTTACAATTTAAGTTAATGCTTTTATTAATTAATTTCTAAATCCATTTCCATGCTAGGAAGTCTATGTATGTATTAACATAACACAGTGTGTTGAAGAAATAGCCAGGGAATTGTTATGGCTAGGCTTGTATAGGTCCTAGGGCCGATAGCCTAGTACCAACCTATGAACCTTTATGATTGGATGGGAGAAAGGAAATTCACCTCGGGGATCACATCAGTCGCCCTGCTAGACAGGGGTCAAGGAAAGTAAATAGTGCAGGAAGAAATAGCCAGGGAATTGTTATGGCTAGGCTTGTATAGGCCCTAGGGTCGATAGTCTAGTACCAACCTATGAACCTATGAATGTCTTTGTAAGTGTTTGAAGGATTACATAATCTAAATACTGCTGCAGGAAAGATGGTCCATTCCTTTAGTAGCTATTTTAGTATTATCTGCATATTTGGACACTATTATACCATCTGCCTGTAGCGCTCTTTAAACATCTAGAAATCTGTGATACACCAAACCAAAATGAAAAAATATACTGTACTCTGTTACATTTTATCTTCACATGTATACTGCTTACAAAGTTGCAGATTCATCTGGTTAGATAGGGTCCTTAGATATGGGTGGTAGTTTTGGCAAACAAAATAATATGCTCTGCAGAGACTAATATTTAGCTGAAATCCAGGTATAGTATGTCTACAGTGAGACTTTGGCTTAACATATTATGAATACAATGGCTCTGCTCGACAGAGGCACAGGGAACTAATCTAAGGGGGGCGGCGAAAGCCAATACATTATGGCTAGGCTTATAGATGCCATCGGGCAGATAGCCTAGTACTTACCTATGAACCTATGAACCTAAGAAACTGTAGAAGACTTGAAAATGTGGATTCTTGGGAGCGTGAAATGCAGGTTTGTTGACTTCTGTTATGCTACACGACAGAAAAGTGTATACATCTTCCTGGAGTCTAAGTTATTGTTTTTTTCTTGAGATGAATAACAATAGTAGCCTCATAGCTGCTACTGTGTTACTAAAGCCCCCTGCCCATCCTTACTCATGTGTGCTACCTCTAACTGTAACCCTGTCTCTATCCCTAACTCAGTTCTACATGCTAGCTTACAAAAAAAAAGTTCCTCAGCAGTGCCACTGTTCAGAAAAAAAAGTGTATCTGAATTTAATATTAGTTTGTTTTGTTTCTTTTATTTTGATTTTTTTCTTTGTATTTTAATTGACTGATTGCAAAAGAAAAGTGCTTGTTTTCCTTTTTGTGATGTATGCAGTGTTGGCCATTCATTTTTTCATCTGTGGTCAGTTTTGACATACAGAAATCAATTTATTTATTTTATTTATTTATTTATCATTTGTTAACCAGAAAGTCCGACTTGGAACAAAGCCAATTTTCAGCAGAGGCCCGGGGAGAAAGGCTCCAGATGCATGTCTTTGTAATGTGGGAGGAAACCAGAGCACCCGGAGGAAACCCACACGAACGCAGGGAGGACATGCAGACTCCAAACAGAAGGCACACCAGCCTCTTGCTGTGAGGTGACAACATTACCGCTGCACCACTGCACCATCCAATGTAATATGCCTTCTAGTTTCTGAGTGTCACTTATTTATATCTGTATCTATATCTATATCTATAGCTAATCTATATCTATATCTATAACTGCATCTACATCTATATAGTAACATATAGCATGTACATTTCTGTTAGTTAGGAATAAAGTTCTGATTCTAAGAGACAGCTTATATTAGGAAGCACTGCGTGATGTATCTTGAAATGGTGTCAGATCCCCCAGCAGTCCATCCAAGGCATGCACTTTCAAAGTGGTGTCCATTAAATATCCGAGGACTGCATTTGCATTTCTCGGAACAGCAAAAGTTTGAATTGGGGGCATGTTTGCTCTTCCAAGATTACCGTCTCTGAGCATATTATAGCAGAGGTATGATCTGTAAGGCCCCACCCCCCAGTAGAAGAATGGTACTACCTAACAAAAAAATACATTAAAGATGTAACAGCAAGTTTCAGATTTTTCAGCTTTATATTAGCTTTTCAGTTTAGCTTTTGAACTGTTGTAACTTTCATTATTTGATTTCACATTTCATTGACTTGTTACCAAACATTGTATTTTTGCAGAGGTCATCCTTAAGTTGTCTGTAGGAAGTACAATATAATGGCAGTTCCCAAAGCCTTTCCAAATAGTTTAATTTTCCAGACCAGAGATTTCTTTTAGTAAAAAATCATTGTGCCACTTCCATTTCCTTCAAGAGACTTAATTAAAGGTTAAAAATGCAGCACCATATCCAGTAATGCTTGTAATGAGTGAAATATAAAATGATACAGTAATCTGCCTGGAGTGAAACCTTTAGTATTAGGATGCAGGATATGCTTTTCTTATTCTAGTAACTAACATTGGTTCAAGATATGCTTTTCTGATTCTGGTAACTAACACTGGGTCAGGATATGCTTTTCTGATTCTGGTAACCAACACTGGTTCAGATTATGCTTTTATGACTCTGGTAACTAACATTGGTTCAGGATGTGCTATTTTGAGTCTGGTAAATAACAGTAATTCAGGATATGTTTTTCTAATTCTGGTAACTAACCCTGGTTCAGGATATGCTTTACTGATTCTCATAACTAATACTGGCTCAATGTTTAAATTGTCATCTAACACTGTCCCATTGTCTTTTTTGGTGGCGTCACTTTTTCTGCTCTGACTATGTATTTTGTAATCATAAGCAACATCTTTTTAACCAAGTCTTACAATTTTACATTCACTGACATTAAAACTGAAGACATTACCTCACTATTGTATTTTTTTTTAGTTTAGTTTAGTTTACTTATCCTTTATTGATGGGTTAGTCCCACTAAGCTAGTAGCCTTTTTTCAAGGGATACCTGAAGTGACATTTATGTTACTATGCAAAATTTGGCCAGGGCATAGAGGAACTTCTCCTATTTGTTATTGTCATAAGTGGGACCCATTTTGGAGGAACACTTCCTGTTTCCATTCAGAGGTGGTCTGGAGAAACTGAGAGGCAGATGGAAAGAGTAGTCCATGATGGAGTCATGAAAGGAATATAGGACAAAGCTAATATCAAGACCAGAAAAAGTGTGCAGAATTCTGAGGAAATGTTTCAAAGAAATACATTTGATGGAATGAGTCAGCAAATGATGGATGTATAATTACATCCCTCCAATTGGGAGGGTTGTAGGATGATTTACTTAAAGAAATAGTGGTGTGGGAGTGAACCACAAAAATAAAAGAGATGTTTCCTGGAGGGACATTATGCAGAAAATATGAAAGGATGATGCAGAGACAATTCTGACGAATAATGGCGAGAAGAAAAAGAAAACATATGCAGAGAAAGTAAAAGAAGGCAAAAAATGGAGTAGCAGAAAAGAAGGCAAAAGAAAATGGAAAATGAAAGTATGTGGTAAGGATTCAAAGTAAAGAAGACAAAGAAATGGACAGGTATGAAGTGTAGGACAATTTAATACCTCCTTTGGATGTAAAAGCTCATGAGGTAAAAACATTTATTCCTGTTAACAAAGTTACATTTTGTGACATTATATATGAGATTGTTTTGTTTTTTTTTAATAGAAAATTTTCTTGGCGAATATGAAGAAAAAAAATAGAAAAAGGATTTAACAGGGAAACAAAAAAGAAAATTCATGTACAATTTTAAACAGAGGTAGAAAGAGAGACTTTGAAAGGACATTTGAAAACTTTATGTAAAGAAGTACAAAGCATGTTTTTGGACTGGTGGCTGTGGTTATAATAATGTGTTAAAAATAGAAAGAGAAAAAAATAAACATATACCAACGATGATAAATGTGATGGGGAGTAAGCATGTCATAAAATACTGGGGACAAACCAAAACATTTTTTTTGTGGAAAAGATGGACATTTGAGAAGTAACTCTGACAAAAGAAAATGTTTTATTTGGGGAAATGGGACATGATGCAAAAAAAGTGAATTGAAATGTTATGTCACAAAATTAGACATTTAGGGATGGATTGCAAAAATGAAAATAAGAGTAAGGGAAAAAAAAGAAAGAGGAGGAAATGAACAAAGAGAAGTAGCAGAATTAGATGAAAAATTAGATGTGAAAAATATAATAAAGAGGCCATAAAAGAAGGCCCTCAAATAAGTGATGAAGAACACATAAATTGGGAGGTAGCAAAAAAGAATTCTGTCGGGGAAGGTTAAAGACAAAAAAGAAACTTTAAAGGGACAAGTACAAAATAAAGAATAAAGGAAATGGATGAAAAAGAATATATACAGCTAATTACTAGGGGTAGGTATAATACTTAAAATGTTTAAGTCACAGACACAAGGTACAGTGTTTGATTCTCACCTTTGGGAGGGAAATTTGATAGGCAAAATAGACTATTTAGAAAGCTAGACAAGGAATTTGCTATAAGCTTATGAAACCATGAATCTAAGGAAAATGAAATGTTTAGAGTGCCTTCTACAAATGTGAATACTATTAAGAATATAGTAAAAATAATAGGGATTTTAGAGTGGTGTAATACTTGTGATGTAGATGTAATTATATTAGAAGACAATATTTTTAACAAATGAAGAAAGATTACAAAAAGAGAAACTATGGGGATGAAGAAATAATCTGGTATTTGGGAAATGAGAGATCTTCTAGAATGGCCGTATTCTGTAGAAATACAGTAAAGATATTAGATGTAACTTTAGGAAAAATGGAAAGATTAACCATTGTAGATTTAAAATGGAAAAACCAGTATATAGAATTATTACAGTATACGCTTATACTAATTGCAAAGAAAGGGAAAGCTGATTTCATCAGAGTTTAGATTATGTAGTGATAAAAATGAATATTATAATAACAGGAGAATTTAATTATGATTTAAGAGGCAAGAATAAAGAGAAATGAAGTGATATAAGAAACATGTTAGAAGAAGACGTGGTAAGTTAAACCTTTGGGACAAAAATTCATGCACTTACGAAAGGAGTATGTATAGAACTGCAATTGATTATATTATAGTATCAGAAGGTTTGGATATAGGAAAAGGGGAGACAATTGAAACAGGATTTCCTGATCATTTTGCAATATAGCTGGAGATCTAGGAAAACAAGGAATATACAAAATAGGCAAAGAAAAAAAAAAGGATATATGAGAAAGCAATACAGTTATGGAAAGATCATGTTACCAATTATAATGTTTAAAAATTTGGTCTAAATGATAGATGACATTTAAAGAAAAATATAAAAAAGTGTTTTTTACAGCGCCAATATGATGTGAGAAAAGTAGAGAAAGAAAAATAAAATAATATATAATGATGCATTTGAAGATTTAGGTCATAATTATAGAAAGTACTTTGACAAAGAAAAATAATTATATACAAGAAATCAAGAAAATGAACAGGAACTATTATATAAGCAAAGATGTTTTTAGAAGGAAAAAGAAAAAGTATCACATTTCTTAAGATTAGTAAAGGAAGACGTTTAGTGTAATGAGAGAAATAAAAGCGTAAAAGGAGAATGAGAAAGAACTCAGGAAAACATTATGAATAGTGCAGTACGATATATACAAGAAACAGTTAAAGAAAAAAGAAGGTAATAAAAAAACATGAAATGAAACAATAAACAAAAAAAGAAAATAAGGAGCTAGGAAAGAAGATTTCTTTAAATGAGCTAAACAAAGTAGTAGGGCAAGTAAATATATAGCTGGCTGCAGGACCAGATGGACTAGGCTACACAATTTATAAAAAATTAAGGGCTTGCCAAAAAAATAGTTTTAAAGATTTTGAATGAATGGTTAAATGAAGGTTTTATGTATAAAGAATTGTGTAGTGGAATACTTAATATGAAAGAAGGTAACTAGAGGACAATTAAAATATGGGCAACCGATAGAATTGAATAATAATGATTATAAGATCTTCATGAAAATAATACAAAAAAGATTTGAAACTAAGATGGAAAAATATAGAAAATAGTATATGTGGTATAAAAGGGAAGGGTTGTCAGGAATTATTAATGATAGTAAGAGTATTGTGGATGACAATATTATGAACAGAAAAGGAGGCAAAATCATGATAGGATAAATTAATATAACATTTGACAGAACTGGACATGAAATCTTATGGGTAATAATAAAAAAATATAAGTGAGAAAGATAGGAAATTATGAATATCAGTGTACAGTATTAATAAAGTAAAAGACTTGTAAATAGTTGGTTAAGCCAAGAAGTACATTTGAAGAGTGGTATAAGACAGGTATGTCCAATGATTTGCATACTCTTTGCATTAGTTATAAATGTGATAGTATGTGAAATAAATTACAAAATGAAGGAGATGGGATATGAAACACCTGTAGGATTAAGAATTCCAGTTCTGTTAACATATGCAGATAACATTCTAATAATTGCAAAAACAAAATTTGGATAAAAGAAGTAATAATTTGCACAAATGAGTATCTAGAGGTGATACAGATGGCTTTAAATAAATAGAAAAGTAAAGGTTCAGGTGATGTAGTAAAGAAAAGACGGGGGCTATATATTTTACAATAAATGAAATTTCAGTGTTAGGTACATTTGGGAATAAAGATGTAAGTAGAATTCAATGGGAAAAACAATAAAAGAAACAAAACAAACCTGCCACTTCTGGAGAACATATAAATTATTATTCTGAAAAAAGGATTATTTGATACATTCAGTACTGATGGAAAAAATAGCATACTTAGCAAGTATATTTAAGTTGCCAACAGTATTTGAAAAGGAATTACTGTAAATATTTTTTTCATTTATATGGGGTTCTAGATTAATCCCAGCAAAAGAGGAGTTTTGTATGTAAATAAAGAAGGAATTGGTTTTGGGATAATTAAACCAGTGATATATACTGCTTCATTCAATTTGTACAAAGTGTTAAAGTGGATAAATGAAAAATATGAGATTAGTAGTAAAACTGCAGAAATAAAAGTATGATAAATGTTGGGATATGGTAAAAAGAGTAAAAGAGAAAAGGGTATACAAATGAAAAAATAAAAATGTTTTTACGGAAAATAAAAATTGATTACATAGAAAAAGAAAAATATGGTTGATGGTAAATGGATTTTAGCAGCAATATTATGTTACCAAGAAAAATATTTTTATGGAAAATAAAAATTGATTACATAGAAAAAGAAAAATATGGTTGATGGTAAATGGATTTTAGCAGCAATATTAAGTAAAGTTAGATAGCAGTTATGGAAAAGGAGTAGTGGTCTAATAGGGATGAAAATTTAGTATGATTGTAAAGGAAATTGTAATAAGTGTAAACAGATTTGTACACCTATATATTTGTACATTTGTAACTATTTGTAAAATATTTTGTAAATAAGGGTTCTTTTTATATGAATAAAGGACCTCTACTGTTTGTTGCAGGTGCTGTGGGATCATTTATATACACCTGCAATATCACTGACTCAACCTGATGGGACCTCAGTTTAACATCTATATCTGAAGTTTTTGTAGCCCATCTTGGGGAACTTCAGTATCTCTTATTGAAGTAATTATGTTACTTAGTTTACAATCTTCAGCATATTTTCTTATCCACAGCCCATTTTCTACTTAACGTTTAGAGTAAGAGCCTAAAAATACATCCCAACTATAAATTCTTGTCAGACACTGCCAATAATTTCTACTGGTATGCATTAAATTCAGTATAGATTGATATTTAGTGCTTCTAATTTGTCCTTCTGTGTGAAATAGTGACAAATGTGTTAACAAGTCAAGCAGCGTACACTGTTATACCCTTATCAAGTACAATTGTTTCCTCTTGCATGCTCCAAGATTCAGCAGGCAATATCTCCCTTTAGTAACCCACACCATGTAAATGTGTGCAGGTGTTTGGTCGTGTATGTATCTGATTGCTATGTAATGATTACCTGACAGGGTTCTATGGAAAAATATCAAGAAACCAGATGCTGTCCACACATACATTACAAGTAGCCAGTAACAAGTCTCATTTTACCCATGTTGTAGGTAAGGTAGGGAGTAGGAAATTTTGTGAAATAAGTCCCCTTCAACTATTTAAATTTATTAGCCATTCCCCTGTGTTCCATAGTACCAGAATACAAAAGTGGCTACCCCTTTCAATCTATCTTGCTCTTTTAAAAATAATGGCTTTCCACTAAAACTTAGCTTTTTGTACAGCTAAAACTTAAGATACCCACTTTCATATCTAATAGTGCACACTGCAGTGTTTACGAAAAAAACATTTTTTTCATCTTACATTTAAGCATCTATTGCAAGACCATCAGTTATTGGAGAGCCCACATTCTGCCTCCCAGTAGTCATCTTGGGATTAGTGCTTCTCTTTTCTCCTGATGAGAGAAGGAGTACAGTGACATTATTTCCTGGAGACACCAGAAAGTCTAATAACTGCTGCTTATATTCTGATCCTGGTGATAGTAGGAGCAGAGTGCATTGATTCCTGACTGTTTCTGGCTAGAGAGAGTGTGTCTGCACTTAACATACCTGATTGGTCTGGTTGCTATTTGAAGCATCTACCAGAAAAGGGCTACAAGCCCTTGCATCATCTGGGGCAAGAATGTGGATCACTAGACAAGCTGTGGCTTGCTAATCTGCTTGGGATTGGTACTAACATTTTGCTTCTGGTGAGAGAAGAAGCAAATGAGTATTGTATCCCAACAGAGTGAAGCTGTGCTGAGACCAGCATTAGTAGTAGCCAGGCAGTAGCCATTCATGCAACTCCCCACTTTTCATCATTCTTGACAAGCTAATTCTTTGTTTTCAGTAAGTACTGCTTGATTTGTTTTTTAACTTCAGAATATCAGCCTAAATACTTCATCCTTAAATTTTCAGGGTCTACGTATTAGTTTCCCCTCAAGTGTTTGGCAGTTCTGTGTGCAGACTCAGACACCTTGAGTGACATTTTTCCTGTAAAATCACAACTGAAATTTCTCCAATATCTAGATACACACAGGACAACTAGTTTGCCGTGACAAGCACTGTCTACATAGTTGCAAGCCAGATACTCCTCACCGTGATTGATATTCTCACGCCAACAGTCTAATCAATAAAGAAGCGTGTGTTGCCATGGATATGAACTTTCCTACTGTCTCCGTTACTGGCTTGGTGAATATGGGCATCCTGAGGCAATGTAGAAATTGCCTCATGTTTACTGACAACCAGTTAATTCTCAAACAAACACATGGTCTGTGAGAGATGTATTTACAAAACATCACTGGAGGCAAAGCTCTCACATACAAGTATTCCTGATGCCAATAAGGTTGTCAGTAGTACACATGCTGCACCCATCACGCACAATTCAAAGCAGACATATAGACCCACATATACCGAGGCACTTGCATGTAACCTTCCTAAATCACAAAGACCTCCATGACAAAGTACACATAAGAAATACCCTCAGCAGCCCCAAAACACTCTTTCATAACAGCACCCACATCAGCACATAGACCTATATCTCATGGAGCCTCTACCTCTAAGCCCATAAGGCAAGTCTACACACAATCCAACATTCTGGTCATTGGAGACTCCATCGTGAGACACAATGATGTCTCTCTCACCAGGCTGAGAAAGGGAAAAGTTAAGGTCAGTTGCTTATCAGGGGATAGTATTCATCACAGTACGCATGCACTCAGGTCACTGGACCACAGTTACCAATATGACTCAGTCATAGTCCATGAAGGAGCAAATGACCTAAGAAGTACCTCTCTAGACTATATGAAGAGAGACATCATAGAGCTCTCGGAATATGTGTCTCAGGCTGGTATGAGCCTAGCATTGAGCA
Organism: Protopterus annectens; assembly: GCF_019279795.1. Taxonomy (NCBI): domain Eukaryota; kingdom Metazoa; phylum Chordata; order Ceratodontiformes; family Protopteridae; genus Protopterus; species Protopterus annectens. Next base: position 1,162,006,812 of record NC_056726.1, read on the forward strand.
GCATTTTACCTTCTCCAAGGATTATTTATTTATTTATTTATTTTTATTTATTTCAGTTTGATTACCGGGGAAGTCCACTGGGCCAGTGGTGTGCCCATTTTCAGTGGAGGCCCGGGGAGAAAAGCTCCAATAAGCAATATGGTTACAAAGGTTACATAATGCAATGGTAAGTACAAACATATATGTATACACAGGTTACATAATGCAATGGAAAATACATATATGCAATCAGGTACAGGTGGATAAATTGACATTGAAATACAATTTTGACATAGGTAGCACAGTTTGTAGGTATTTACATTCAGGGCAGTACGTTTAGACTGACTGGACAATAAGCATCAGTGAATTACTTGACATTTACAATATATTTAATACTTGGAGTCAAGAGAGAGAAGATGCTTAGTCTGAGTATGTTAGCTTAGGTTTAATTAGAGAATAGAAAAAGAGGTAATAGTGCAGAGAACAGCAGGAGTATGGAGAGCTCAAAGGGGAAAGTGATGATGCAAGAATATGAACAAAAGATGATTGACTTTAATAATTGGCTTAGTTTCTGGTGTTATTCTAAGGGAGTGCAATATTTGTCAGCATGGAAGTAGATGGTCAACAGACCATGCTGCTTTGTCAGGTATGGTCTGCACCTCTCCCCTCTAGGCTTTTGAATATTAGCTAAAACATTGTCTTCCCCCATAGTGCCTTTTTTAGGCAATGGCAAACTGAAAGTACTTCCGACATAGCAAATCAAAACCAAGAAAATCTAACGGTATTACTGCTCAGTGTTAGAAGCCTAAACAAAAAACTCCACTCTCTGGAAGCTCTCTTTACCCTAAAGAATGTTGATGTCTGTGCGGTCACTGAGACATGGTTTAAAGCTGCAGAGAGCACACCAACAGTGCTAGGCTATAATGCCTTCCACACATTTAGACCAGCTACTTCACAGGCAGGGACTAAAGGTGGAGGTGTCTCTATTTACATCACAAATAAATATACTTCAAGGCTGGTCAAACAGGACAATGCACTTGAGCTGCTCCATGTTCAAGTCACCATAGCTAAAATCCAATACCACTTCCTTGTAAGCTATAGATCCCCCTCTATGACCCAGGAAACCCATACCATGCATTTAAACTTATTAGAAACACTAACCATCCAACCCAATACCATATTCATGGGTGACTTTAATTACCCACTATTAACTGGGAATCCTATACAACATCAAACGTACATGTACAGAGATTCCTGGATTTTGTAAACACAAACTGCCTGGACCAGATAGTCAATACACCACCAGGAGTGCAACAGTACTGGAGCTGGTCCTCACTAATATGGGAGAGTGCTGCACAGCCCCTACTGTAATGCCTGCCCTGGTAAGGTCAGACCACAGAATGGTCTTCTTTGAAGTAAAAATAAAACCTGGACCCTGAGCTCAACCGGGAATATTCAGAAACTATTCTAAGGCTAATCTCCAGCTATTAAGTGAGAACCTGGCAAAATTTCAAGCCCTTATAAACCATGAAAACACTTCTGCCTATGCAGAACTTTTCACAGAAACCCTGTACAAGCATGTTAATAGCTGCATAGAGGCAGCTGTACCCACCAGGAAGAGGCACAGAACTAACTCAAAAAACAAGCCATCCCGGTGGAATCACAAAATCAATCAGATGTATAACAGAAGAAAGAAAATCATGGCAAAAATTGGGAGGTGCAGCACCCAGAAGGATAAAAGCACTCTCATCATACTAAACAAACAACTCAGAAGACAAATAAGTCTTCCAAAGACATATTTGAGCTAAGTTTGGCCTCCCAGGCCAAGGACAACCACAAAGCATTCTTTAGCTATGCACGTAACCTCAAAGGCAACAAACAATTGTGTGCTGAGCTCATTGTAAATGGAGCCACCTAAACTGAGCCAGAAGATATAGCAAACCTCCTGGCTGATAAATTCAGCTCCAACTTTACCCCCCCCCCTCAAACTTTCTTAAGGAAATATCATCAAATATAACTCCCCGTACTATCACTACGGAACAGATCCTTAATGCTCTCTCTAAGACCAAGAACACTGCATCAATGGGTCCAGACAATATCCTAGGATGCCTTCTAAATAGCATGAAACATGACCGATCAGGGCCTCCGGAATTACTATTTAACTGTAGCCTCCAAACAGGCTTCATGCCTCATGAAGTGAGAAAGGCAACAGTCATCCCTCTGCACAAATGTGGGCCATCTACAGACCCCGGAAACTACAGACCCATAAGGCTCACTAGTCGTATATGTAAAGCCATGGAAGGAATTATCATGGAGATGATCAGCAGAGATATAGTAAACCTCCAGACATTAGAACCAACCCATTTTGGTTTTGTCAAGGGCAGATCCTCCCTACTCAACCTGGTGGACTTCTTTGAGAAAGTCACCAAAGCAATGGGTGAAGGCAAAATCATTCACACTGCCTACCTTGACCTGGCCAAGACATTTAACACAATACCCCACTTGGGTATTGTTGACAAACTAAAGAGCTTAGATACAAACCTATATGTCACCCGGTGGATAGCCAACTGGCTCACAAACTGGACCCAGGGAATTAGAGTGGGGGAGTCCACCTCTACAAAGGGGCCAGTCACAAGTGGAGTCCCTCAGGGATCAGTCCTTGGACCGCTCATTTTTGTCATTTACTTCTCAGAAGCCAAAGCCAATGTCAGTGGTCTCTGGCTGAGTAAATTTGCAGATGATTGTAAATTAGAAGCTGTCATTGAATCTCACACTGACACAAATGTTCTCCAGGAGAGGCTGACACAGACATATAACTGGTGTCAGAGCAATGGATTAAAACTAAATGCCAAGAAATGCATAATAGTATCCTTTGGGAAGTCATCCATTCCTGATAACTATCATATTGACAACACACCCCTTAGATTTGACCCAGTAGTCAGGGACTTAGGGACATACATAGATAGTAATCTAGCCTTTGATCATCACGTGTCTACAGTGGTGAGGAAATCATTCTATGTTGCGCAACATATAAACAAAGGTATGGCATCTAAGTCCAAGGAAGTCATTGTTCCACTGTACTAAGCATTCATCAGACTTATCATTGTGTACAATGCACCCTTTGGTATGTACTTAACCAGGCATATCCAACAACTGGAATGCCCACAGCGCTTCCTCACTAAAAGAATACAGGGCGTAAATAACATGTCCTATGCAGACCGCCTCAAGGCCCAATCCCTCTATTCTGTCTCTTACAGGTTTTTGAGGGGAGATCTATGCCTGGCATACAGGACATTGTTAGACCCCACTCAAATGAACCTTCTGCATATCCACAAAACAAACAGTAGCAGAATTACCCGTTCTAAAGACTTAAACCTTGCCTGTGATATAAATAGGACCTGCTGGAGAGATAGGTATGTATCCTGGAGATTACCCCATCTATGGAACAGACTGCCCATCCACGTAAAGCATAGTTCCTCCCTAACCCAATTCAAGTGCAGCTTGGACAAGTGGATGGGGAACTGGAAATTCATCCCTTGTTTGGCACCTATGTCTAATGCAAACAGGTTAGCTGTAAATTGTTCATCTCCCAGGCCCATGCTTACACTTATCAAGGGTATCAAAACTTGTCAGAGATTTAGGGTGTATGACTAGGCTTCAAAAGGTCCTTGTGGTCGTTAGCCTAGTAAACACCTATGAACCTATGACATTTGAAAACTAGAAGTTTCAATGTTGAAAGTTCATATTGCCAGTAATGTTCTTGCAGGAAGGCAAGCCCCCCTGCACCTCCCATGTGGGGGGGCTGTGCCACCACACACCCTGCATATTATATATTCCAACTCTGAGATTGCACTACAATGAGAAAAGGGTAAATTTCCCAGTCCCCACTATAGTGCGATCTGTTATCAGAATATTGATTCCACATTAGCAAATGCATGCTACCATTCGCTAATGTGGAGCTGACCATTTTCCAGATCAGCATTACGAAAACTTTAAAACAACCTTTTGTACCAATCTAAATTTTGATAGTAAACCATATATATATATATATATATATATATATATATATATATATATATATATATATATATATGCTCATATCTCTCCAACAGCTTATATCAGGCTTGATCAATCACCATGTTCCTCCTACCACAACATCACTGAGGTAAACTATGATCGAACAACACTCCTTGGTTATTCTACTTATAGATTTTGTATTCATGTCTGATCTCCAATTTAACCTTAGGCCATCATGGTGGCGTGCATGCTAAGGTGACAGGCTAGTGTCAGTGATTTTTCCCAGTTGCCATAACCTATGCACTGTTTCACTGGGATTCTGTGTCACGACTACTTGTGATTTTGTGCAGGTAGTCTCTATCATACTCTCATTGCTACCTGTATTACTGCCTGGACTGTACCTAATATTAGATTATCAAACAATGAAATAAAAAAGAGATGACTCTCCTTAGAGCTGCAACAATTTTAATCTGATGTCTTCAATGAAAATGAACTTCCTGGGTCAATGTAAGGAAATAGTTTATCTGAATTATTCTAAGCGTGATAAATCCATCAGGAAAGCTGTAGTAATGACTTTACATTCATTTTATGCTGTATCAGATACAAAACTCCTTCATACACCATGGTGGGGGGGAGGGCGGTGTTGGTTACCTTTCCATCTGCCCAGCCATCCATTTTGCCCTCGTCCTTCAGTAGTACTACATGACCATCTTCCACCTGTTTGACACGTACAGATTGCTTAGCATGTCCTGGCCTAACTTATACATTTTCTTTTTATTCTGTTGCTTGGTGTCAGTGATTCTTTTCAGTTTGTCCTTGAGCTATAACAGATTCATTGGATGCACTTCAGAACATCAAAGTATTGCAAAAGCCATCAGCAAAATATTGATACTAAAGGATTGGAAGTCAAAACAATGTCAAAACAAGGAAAAATAAAAACAAAACATATAACCCATGTTTTCTTGCAGAGGGCAAGTCCCCTCACACCCACACCGCCTGTTAATTATGTATACCAACAAGCGAAATTCCTCATCCACACTGTTTCATGACCTCACACTAAGTTATGCCAGCAGAAGCAACCATGTGACTATTCAATCAGTTTTGTCGGCATTAAGAGCATTTGATATTATGAATGTCTGACTATATGAAATGTTTCTCTTTCATTATACCTGCTTCCTTTTCCTCTTTGTCCTGTCTTAGTTGCTTGTTATTGTTTATTTATTCATTAGAAATCTGATATTGCCTGCTTTTATTTAATTATTCACTCAATTATTCATCTAAGAACAGTGTCTGCCCGGTCCTATTTCAATATCTTAGTATGACATTCTTTTTATCCCCACCCATCCACTGACCATATGCCCCCTACAATCAGTGAGCCCATTCAACACCTTTAGGTTGAGATCCAATCATGGATGCACTCATTCAGGTAGCCATTAGGGAACTTTTTTTCTAATGTAAGCACTACTGCAGGCCTTGGTTACTGAGGTGGTTGACCAAATCATGGCATGAGCCTTCTGTACCTCCCCACACATACACACACACACACACACACACACACACACACACACACACACACACACACGTGGTCTCAGCCACATGCTAATAAAAGCTAAAATCACAGGCTTAGTAAAACAAGCCTATGTCTCTGGTTACAGCTGTGTCCAGTTACAGATGCATCACCTGTAAGACTCTATTTATATTTTGGAAAACAGTCACCGAAACACAAATCCCTCCTCCTTGAGTAAGAGAGATGCCTTTGCTACTCACTCCTGCCATGTTCCTCCAAAATTTAAGTCATTAATTGAACTGGGGTTGTTTGGGTTATAGTTTAAACTTTATTCCTTTATGTTACAAAGCCAGGCATCTTAAAATAACTTGACAGCATTTATTTAGTCAAAACAGCTGATTACTTTTCAGTCACCTATAGCCAGGATCTCAAAGTTTTCACACAGAAACTAATTATGCCGTATATACCCTAGGGCTGGAACTGCTCTACACTAATCTGTGTTCTTCTGAATATTAAATCCTGTTTACTCTGGGATTATGTCTACATGCAGTAATAACTAATGATTTAGTAATTCTTAATTCCTGCAATTCAATCTTTGTTCAGGTTTCTTACATCTGGGATATATGCCCTCATTGCACTGTTATACCTGTTTCCACTTTGTTCCTGAGAAACAGCTTGCTGTTGCCACATACTTGACTGGTCAGCAGATGTGTTTATCTCATGCATAGTTCTTGGCTAATTAGTACTGCTAGCAGTGTAAACTACTCAATGTTGGATTAAATAATGCTGGCACCATTTTAAGCAATGCCACACTTCACTTTGTTTCCTGTATGAAGCTAACCTAATTCTGGCTATTTCTGTTCTAATTACTGCTTTTGTAACTCTCTTCTCCTTTCTTAGTATTCTGTTTCCTCTGTAACTTTAATTAAAATGTCTAGGATCAAAGTGGTATGTTGTTAGTCCTACTCATTAAAATGCTAATACGGGTTCTGCATGCTTTCTTAATTTGTAGATGTGGATGTATATGACATTGCACTCCTTTTTTTAATTAAGGTGCCGATCTTGATTATGCTAGCTTTATTAATCCAATATTGATCTAAATATGCAATACTGAGGTCAATATAATGAAACCTTATTCTAAATTTTCAGTACTGCATGCTGTCATCAAAATTCATGTAATGAATGCAGTGGTATAATTATTTAGTAAGATATAACTCTAAATTGTTTTAGATTTCTTAATTTCAGTAAGATATAGCTCTAAATTGTTTTAGCTTTCTTATTTGATTCTGATCTAAACCATGCAATACTGCAGTTTGAAGCAATGTGCTAAAAGAAGCAGTTCTACTCCCTGCCATTTACAGTGACATGCTAAGTCCTGTGTTTTAATCATTGTTGCTGGTGTCCTGCGATACATATGTTGTATTTACAGCTAACCCAACCGTGGATATTCACCATGTTCATCTATGCTGCTAGCAGAAACATTGACCTAAAACTAATCTGCTAAGACAATTATAACCTGCTACCCATGGCTCCAAACTGGGTCTAATGCTGCAATTGCTGGATATTTTCAAACATACAGCTACAAATTACATCTTTCGCCAGCATCAACATGCACATGTTACCATCGTTATTCTAAAACAAGAAAAAGAGCGTCTAGTGTGGTCTCTTGCACACCAATGTAGTGTATTTAATTTATTTTCATCTCATTCTGTATGGCTAACTGAATAGTGTAGTTTTCTTCGTCATCACATGTAATACTTATTTTCAGTGCAGTTTGTTGTTAACAAAAGCTATTGTTATTCCTTGCTTATCATTGTTTATTGCTAACACGTGTTCTCTCATCTGAAGTTTGTATTATCTATGTAGCTTATTTATTGCAAGGAGAGCTGATCATTGCTGATGTCTAACTAAACACTGGCTAGTTGTTTGTTGCAACTAACTAAACACTGGTTAGTTGTTTGTTGGAACTAGTTCAGTAAAAGAAAAAAATCAGACTGCCAGATCGATGGAGAAGAGGGATGAAGCTCTGACTGTAACCCACGTTGGACTCGGGTATTGGAACAGCTGGGCAGGGGATGGCAGAACTAATTGGCCTTAGCTAGATAACCCAGGCTGGACTTGGGTAATGGAACAGCTGGGCAGGGGATGGTAGAAGTAACTGGCCTAAGCTAGATAACCCAGGCTGGACTCGGATATTGGAACAGCTGGGCAGGGGATGGTAGAAGTAACTGGCCTAAGCTAGATAACCCAGGCTGGACTCGGATATTGGAACAGCTGGGCATGGCATGGTAGAAGTATCTGGCCTAAGCTAGATAACCCAGGCTGGACTCGGATATTGGAACAGCTGGGCAGGGCATGGTAGAAGTAACTGGCCTAAGCTAGATAACCCAGGCTGGACTCGGGTATTGGAACAGCTGGGCAGGGGATGGTAGAAGTAACTGGCCTAAGCTAGATAATCCAGGCTGGACTTGGGTATTGGAACAGCTGGGCAGGGGATGGTAGAAGTAACTGGCCTAAGCTAGATAACCCAGGCTGGACTCGGGTATTGGAACAGCTGGGCAGGGGATGGTAGAAGTAACTGGCCTAAGCTAGATAATCCAGGCTGGACTTGGGTATTGGAACAGCTGGGCAGGGGATGGTAGAAGTAACTGACCTAAGCTAGACTGCCCATCCCTGAGGGAGTGACATGATAGTACAGCTCAGTAATATTACACCCATGCAAAAGTGTAGAAAGCCAGTGATGTTAGCCTTATTGGCATAGGTATTGGAGCACACACACACACACACACACACACACACACACACACACACACGCACACACACACACACACACGCACACGCACACGCACACACACACACACACACACACACACACACACACACACACACACACACACACACACACACACACACAAAATCACCTTTTTTAATTTCTCCAAGGGTTTCTAATACCATGACAGGAATGGACCCCACTCCTAAATCAAAGTTTGTTTAAAGTTCATGAAATAAGTAGTGTTTCAGTCTTTGATGTTAGCCAGAAGTGTGCCAGAAGTGTACGCTCAATGTGCCAAATAATGACTCCTTCTGCAATTCATGTAGAGTTACATGAATTGGTAACATATCTAAATAGGACTGTAAATTCTTTTTTATAAAACCCATTGCTCCTACTACTGTTGGAACTGTCTGTGTATCTTTCTTCCACATTGCCCTCATTTCTGCCTGCAAATCCTGGTATTTTATGACTTTCTATCTCTCTGTACTATGATACAGAGTAATAAGATACTGTTGTCACTGAGTGTAGCAATTTCACTGATCAATGTTACTTTTGTCTTCTTTTCATGGACTACTATATCTAGTTTTCTCTCATCTTTTTTCTTGAACTGTTGGTAACAGATGATCCCATGTAATATTTATTTTATTTATTTATTTTATTTTACATTTGTTTACCGGGGATGTCCGACTGGGCCAGTAGCTCTTTTTCAGTGGAGGCCTGGGGAGGAAAGCTCCATTACAAAAACACATTAAAAACAATACAAGAAATTTGATAACTATCAAGAATACATACATTTGGTAAATATAGGTAGTGAATAGTTTATACATAAACAATAAAAACTGAGAGGTAATACAAAGTGGAAAAAAAGAAAGTTAACAAATACACTCGCATGAATTAGCTTGTTCATAGAGAAATGGCTGATCTGTAGATCAATATCATGGTTTTGGTGGCAAATACTTATGACATACACATATGGTATATGAACAAGAATATGGCTGATTGGTGCTATGCTAGTGTTATTATTCTAAACAGTGATCGCTAAGGCAATATTGAGGTGAAGTACAAGAAGGAGCGGAATATGAGGATGCTTGAGATAGGTAGAGAGAAATTGGAATTCCATGATAGAAGGGATAGTTTGGATGTTAGAATTTAGTAAGGGAAAACTATTTTGGTTGTAAGAACTACAAAGGACAGAATTATCAGCCTGGATTAGTGCAGGAGCAAACCCAGTTTTTGTTTATGTGCTCCTTAAGCAGTAGTTTAAATCTGGATGTGTTGCTAAAATGTAGTATTGTCTTAGGTATGGAATTAAAGGACCTAGATATTTGGTGCAAAAATCGAGAGTTACTGCAGCAATTATTAGATTTAGTTACTTTGAGTGGTAGTTTATTAGAGGATCTTAGTGGCCTACCGTTTGAGTAGGGCTGCACTAAGCTCTTGAGTGCTAGACAGTTGTCTGGGTGGTGGGATATGGAATGAATGAAAGTTAGCTGGTTGAGGGATAAGAGATTGGGTAGTTTGATCCAGTTAAGTGTATGAAGTGCTGTGCAGTGTGTTATCTGTAAGGGAGGTTAGTAGTCAATCTTGCAATTTTGTTATAGCCGGACTCCAGTTTGTTTAAATCTGATTTTCTGAAGTTAGTGAATATTGCTAAGGCATATAAGTTCATAGGTTCATAGGTGTATACTAGGATAATGGCCCTGGAGCCTATATAAGCCTAGCCCAAGAAGATTCCCTGGCATAATGCCGGCCAAAGTTAGTTCCCAGTGTCTCTGTCAAGCAAAGCCACTGAAGTGATTCCCTGGGAAGAACTTTCTATTGCCCATCCACTCGTCAAGATTTCTCTTAAAGAGGGCCAGTGAAGTGCTCTGCTTGATGTGAATGGGAAGTTTGTTCCAGAGTATGGGAAGTCTCTGTGTTGGAACCTGTCCCTCCAGCATTTTCTGTTTATTGTGGTATTGAGGTTTAGGTCCCTGGAGCATGTGGCATAGTGGGATTGGGATTTCTTTAGGTGTACATTATCTAGCAGGTCTGGGTCAGACATGGCTTTGTAGGTCAAGCAGAGATTGCCTCTAAGTAGGCGATAAGAGACAGAGTATAGCTGGAGTTTTTTATGTCTGTCCATATAGGGCATGTGTCTAAAGCCTAAGATCCTCTTAGAGGGGTATTTCTGTGGCCTATCCAGGTGCTGCAGGTGTCTAGTGAGGTACATACTAAATGAGGCGTTGTATTCTATAATAGGTCTAATGAGGGATGAGTAGAGAGGGATTATGATCTCATTCTTTCTGGATGAGAAATCTTTTGTAATGAGATGTGCCACACAGAAGGACTTTCTGACTACAGTGGTAATATGGTTATCAAAGGAGATGTTGCTGTCAACCTGTGTCCCCAGGTTTCTTATCACATCTTCGGTGTTTAGTGGACTACTGCCTATGTGGTCGTTCATGGGCACCAATTTTTTTCCCAACGGAAACGACAATGCACTTTTTGGCATTGAGCTTAAGGCCATGGTTCTGGCACCAGTCACTAGTGTCAGTGAGGCCTTTTTGTAGAATGCCTACATCAGTTGGAGAATTAATAATGGCTCCCAGTTTGCAATCATCTGCAAACTTGTTCAGCCAGAGTTCCTTTGTGTTGGCTTGAACTTCAGAGAAGTAGATGCCAAATGGGAGAGGACCTAGGACCGAGCCCTGTGGGACACCACTTGTAACTGGAAAGTAGTCAGATTTGGAGTCTGCTACTTTCACAGTGTGGGTTCTATTAGTGAGCCAGTTGGCAACCCATCTTATGACACAGGGGTTTATGCCTAGTTTAATGAGTCTATCTATTATTCCTGAGTGAGGGATGGTGTTTAAGGCCTTGGCAAGATCCAGGTAGGCTGTTTGAACTACCTTGCCCTCATCCACAGCTCTGGTGACAGACTCGAAGAAGTCTATCAGGTTGAGTAGGCATGATCTAGCTTTCACAAACCCAAACTGTGTGGAGTCCAGAGTTTGAAGATTTCCTGTATCTGTATTTATAAAATCCATAATGATGCGCTCCATAGCCTTACATGTCAGGCTAATGGGGCAGTAGTTCCCAGGGTCTGTAGTTGTTCCCCCTTTGTGGAGTGGGATGACCATAGCAGTGCAGCAGTCTTTAGGAACAAAGTCTGAAATGAGGCTGTGATTGAACAGGGTACTCAGGTGTGGTGCCAGTTCACTTTGTAATTCATGTAGAACACAGCCAGGGATATTATCAGGTCCCATGGAAGCTGTATTCTTGGCTTTGGACAGTGCTTGTTTTACCTGTGTAGCCATGATAATAGGGACTTGGCATTTCTCAGGTACTGTGATAGGCCCTTTAGCGGGTGAAAGGGGGGTAAAGTTCACACTCAACCTGTTGAACAATATGTTGGCAATATCAGTAGGTTCTGTATATGTATTGCCATTGTGCTGTAACTCAGTGCATATCTGAGTATCGCCATGTAGATTCTTGGCATAACTATAGAATGCCTTGTGGTTGTTTTTAGAATCTGCAGAAATTTTGTTTTCATAGCTAGCTTTAGACGATCTGATGATGGATTTCAATTTTTTGCTGAGGCTGACAAGGGAGTTTTTCCAGTCTTGGGACTTCACCCTTTTCTGCAACAGTGTTTTCCTTCTGTTGCAGAGTTTGTTTATGGTGGGGGACCACCAGATTGGCTTCCTTTTTTTGGAGGAGAGCGTCTTGGTTCTGTTTGGTAGGGCCCATTCCATGCACTTGTATATGTGCTCATACAGTGCATTGGTGTATGGTTCAGTCATGCACCTATTTTCCATTTGCATGGGTGTCGTGAAGTTAGCCACCTCTGTTTTTAGAAGTCCAAAATTGGCTTTGGAGAAGTTTTTCTCAGTGGTTTCCTTTAGGGGGGGGGGTGAGAGTGGGATGTGGATATCCATGGTGATTAGCCTGTGGTCAGATCTGACCAGGGAGGAGTTGATAACTGATGTACAGCAATGGTCACTCATGTTAATAATGACCAGGTCAAGGATGTTGTTACCCCTGGTGGGGGTAAGAATGAGTTGATCCAGGGCATTGGAATTAATGAATTCCAGAAAACATTTAGTAAGTGTGTTGGTACATGAGTAATTTTCCCAGTTAATGGAGGGGTACTTAAAGTCTCCCAGTGTAAGGGTATTGGGTTGTACCGTAATATTTTCCAGTGTGTTTAGGCATGTGGTGTGGGAGACTTGGGACATGGTGGGGGATATATAGCAAGCTACAAGCTGGATTGCAGTTTTACCCAGTGTTAGTTGTACCTGAAGTATCTCTGATGTGTTATGTTGGGCTACTAGTCTGGAGGTGTGCATATCCTTTATGAATAGGGAGACACCACTGCCTTTAGTGCTTCAGTCCAGGTTTAGGGGCCGAAAGGTGTGGTATGAATTATAGCCTGTTAGTGGTGGGGTGCTCTCCAGAGCCTTAAACCAGGTCTCGGTCACTGCACAGATGTCGATGTTCTCCATTTTAAGGAGTTCTTTGAGCGAGTGCATTTTGAGATTTAGACTTCTAGCGTTGAGTAGCATTACCCTCAAATTTTGTTTGCTTGAAGCTGTTATGGTGGTAATTTTGTCTTTAGGATATTGCCTAAAAAGGCACTATAAGGGTGGCAAGAGCCTTGGCCAGTATCCGGAATTCCTGGGGTGACAGGTGCAGGCCATCTCTGGCAAAGCATTGAGGTCTGTCAATCATGTCATCCCAGGCAGACAGATACTGGATCCCTAGGATGCTACTCAGAGCTAGGTCATATCTGCCTGGGCTACAAGATCCAAGAGCTCTTCTATGTCTCTTTTCTTGTAGTCCAAGGAGGTACATCTCATGTCATTCACACCAACATGGACAATGACAGAGTCATATTTGTACATGTTGTGGAGTGACCTAAGTGTGTGCGTTATGTGGCAGATCCTGGCACCCAACAGGTAGCTGAATGTAACTTTCTCCGTATTCAACCTAGTGAGTGGGACATCAGTGTGCCTTACTATTGAGTCACCTATGACTAGTGTATTGGTTAAGTTGTTTTGCCTTATGGGCTTTGGTTGAGTGGCACAATGTTTATGTGAACTATGTGTCTCATGGTTTGTGCTGGGATGTGGTGGTTGTTTGTGTTTCTGCCTCAGAGGCCTCTGTTGCTTGGGCAGATTTTTATTGATAGCCTCCACAAAAGTAGGTGTGTGTTTTGTGTTACTATGTGAGGGTTGTGGTGGTCTGTGTTCTGGAGAGCTATGTGTTGGATGTGGTGTGGTGCAGGTGTTAACCTTCACCTCTTGACTGGCTAATCCAGTCTTGGCTGGAAAGTGCTTGGCTTCCAGTTTGGCTATATATGTGCATCTCTCACAATTCATAGTGTTGGGAGGTAAGAGGAGAGGGTTGTCTCTGTGTACATGAAGCAGTTGCTACATTGTCTCAGGATCCCCAAGTTCATCAGGTTGACAGGAGAAAGCACAGGGAAAGGACCTTTAGACATGCCTGGATATATACTCAGTATATTAAGTACTGAAGCCTTTTACAGGAAAAATGTGAATCAAAGTGTCAAGAGTCTGTACAGAGCACTGCCAAACAGTTGAGGAGAAACTAATATGTAGACCCTGAAAATTTAAAGATGAAGTGTTTAAACAGATATTCTAAAGTAAGGAAGAAATCAAGCTGTACTTACTGAAAATAAAGAATTAGCTTGTCAAGAATGATACAAGTGGGGAGTCACATGAATGGCTACTGCCTGGCTACTACTATCAACACAGCTTCACTTTGTTGGGATACAATACTCCTTTGCTTCTTCTCTCACTAGAAGCAAAATGTTAGCACCAATCCCAAGAAGAGAAGCAGGTCACGGCCTGTTTGGTGATCCACAGCCTTGTCACAGATGATGCAAGGGTCTGCAGGCTTGTAGCCTTTTTCTGGTAGATGCCTCGACTAGCAACCAGACCAATCACTTTCCAACCAGAAAGAGTCAGGAATCAATGCACTCTGCTGCTACTCTCACCAGGATCAGAATATAAGCACAGATTCCCATCTGTCACCTATAAAGCAGTTATTAAGCTTTCTGGTGACCAGCAGTCTCCAGGAAATAATGTAACTGCACTCCTTCCTTCTCTCACCAGGAGAAAACAGAAGCACTAATCCCAAGATGACTACTGAGAGGCAGAATATGGGCTATCCAATAACTGGTGGTCTTGCAATAGATGCTTAAAAGTAAGATGAAAAAAATGGCTTATCCTAAACACTGCAGTGTGCACTAGATAGATGTGAAAATAAGTAACTTAAGTTTTACCCGTCTAAAAAGTTAAGTTTTAGTGGAGAGTCACTATTTTTAAAATAGCAAGATAGATTGAAAGGGGGTGGTCACTTATTTATTCTGGTACTATGGAATACAGTAGGATGGCCAATAAATTTAAATAGTTGAAGGGGAGTGATTTCACAAAATGATAATTTTGTGCTTACTCATACCAACCAGTAAATGCAGAGAGGAAATGAGATATATGGTCAAATTGACATAAGGGGCAGGCAACTAGAAAGACAGTGGTGTTTAAGAACACAACAGTGCCCTGGTATGAGGGTGGGAAAATTTTCTGTCTGACTCACAAGAGACAGAGCTGTGGTCTCTTTTCAAGTTTTAATATGCAGATAAAAGCAGAATATAAAACACAGTATAAAGAAAACAAATCACAGTATACAAAATAGAAAAGGGCAATAAAGTAATACTGAATACAACAGAGTACAACAAATAAACAGCAAACTAACCTTTCCCCTCACAGTAAACTGTAGCAGAATCTGGGTGAGCCTTTCCAATAAAGCTCTGAAATGTTTTATTTTACCCCTTAAATAAAAGGTTTAGTTCCTAGCTCCACCCCCTCAGTTCACAGATGATTAACCTTAACTAAGCAGAGTGCCTCTTTGGCCTTCTTCAAAAGGAACCCTGACGATTGGATGGGAGAAAGGAAATTCACCCCGGGGATCATGTCGGTCGCCCTGCTAGAGAGGGGTCCAGGGAAGTAAATAGTGCAGGAAGAAATAGCCAGGGAATTGTTATGGCTAGGCTTGTATAGACCCTAGGGCTGATAGCCTAGTACCAGCCTATGAACCTATGAACCTAACTTATGTGTGACTCTTTAATTGTCCTGTTCTAATTTTTGTCTGAGTCATAAGAGACAGAGCTGTGGTGTCTTTTCAAATTTGAATATGCAGTTAAATGCAGAATACAAGTAAAATACAGTAGAAAACATAGTGGGGTAGAGAGTAGAAGAGTCCTAGCTATGGAATGTCTAGTGGCCTTGGTTAGTAATGGCTTGACTCTGTATAGTGAGCCTAGCTTAATGTGTACCTTTTTGATAACTAAAGCAAGGTGTTTGTCAAATTTTAGGTTGGTGTCAATTGTGACTCCAAGGAATTTGGTGTGCTGGACAGGTTCAGTTTTAGTTTTACTGGCTGAGTAGATGGTGACGGTGATATAAACTTCATCACTTTCTATGATGCTTTGTGGCTCAAGTCCCCAGTGTTTTTTCAGCTACTTCAGTATTATAATGTTTGCACAATCTCAAATGCAACATTCTTGCCACATTATTATGGCATTCTGTATACAGTCCTTCTGCCATTAGTATATCACAACCAGCAACAAAATGTCTGACTGTTTCCAATTATGTTTACAAAACCTAGATTTGTCTGTTTCTCCCACATGTTCAATGGATTTTGTAAGCCAACATGTACTTAGAACATCAGTATTAACCTATTTTTATTTTATTTTATTTTTATTTTATTTTACATTTGTTAACCGGGATGGTCTGACTGGATGAGGTACATTTATAGTGGTGGCCCGGGGAGAAAACCTCCACATAATTAACAATAAAAATAATGTTATACAAAAAAGAAAACAGAGACCGCATAGCAGCATTTGAAAATAGAAAACAATATCACATCAGAAAATTTACAAACATACATTTTGTTAGTTGTTAATAGGACAAAAGTCACTAGAAAACATTATACCAAGGATAAGAGATTCCATTTATCAATACCATGCTTACAGAGGGTATAAGTTAGGAGAGACAGTAAAAGATGGAGAAAACCTTTTCTCCTTTTGGTTTACCTTTGGTTCACCTTAATCTTTTCTCTTTTGGTTTAAATTCATTTCTGCATTTGATCCTGATCAACATGAGGTTATTCCATGAGTGTTCTATACTTGTGACTATATTTATGCATTTTCCATATTTCTTGCCTTCTCATCTGATCCTTCGCCTTATATTTTTTCTTTTATTTTTTGACACATTCAGTTGCTGCCTGGTTTTTATCTACTTCTGGTTTGATTTCCCTTCCCATCTGATGCTGATATGCTTCTTCTAAACTATGCAGGGAAGTCATCTTAAACCTTTTCTCCTCATGCCTCAAAACATTCAATACATTTGGGTCTTGTGAGGTCAGCAGGTATGTATCCAGTCCCATGATTGCATATCTATACATATAATCAATTTCGAGGAGGCCCATACCTCCTTCAGAATGGGAAATAGATCTTAGTATGCATCGATTTTTATAAATCATTTGAGAAGCATGAAGCATCCTTTTTGTTTTCTTGTCTAACCTGTCCAACACCTTTTGGGGCCACTCAGTCACACCAAAACTGTAAGTTAGGATAAGAAGAGTAAATTGATTTATAGCTTGGACTTTGTTCCTAGATGTCAATGCTGTTTTCCATTGGTTTCAGTATTAATTTAAGCCTTCTAAAATATTCCTTGCTAAGTTTTATCCTCATTTGTGCATGTGTTATTGTTGATCCTTCAACAATTTCCAAATATTTATACACTCCCTTTTGCTCAAGCTCCTTTATATCACATTCTTGTCCCAAACTGACATTTTCTTGGTGCTGCAGCTTTACTGCTTTAAAGGTTGCTTTTGCACATTTATCAGGACCAAATGACATTGTTATATCATCTGAAAAAGTTTTGGCCACTTGCAGTTGTTTCTTCACTTCCTTATCTGATGACCTATACTGTTTTAAATCATGTATAAAAAGAAAATGAGAAGTCTTTACACCTTGTTGATTTCTGGGAGCCAAATTGTAGCCATGACTTAATCTATTAAGTAGACAACTTAATGGGTTTAGGACAAGACAAAATAGTACCAATGACAGAGAGTCACCCTGGAATACCTCCCTTTAAATTTTTATCCTTCTTTATGGTAACTTTAATCAAGCAGTATAGAGTGTAGCTTATATATTTTTAAGCACTGTTTTATCCATGAATGTGGGATACTGACAAATATTTTTTTATAGTCTATCCATGTCATACTTAGATTCTTCCACTTTTTACAGTTCTCCATTATGATTTTATTTAACAACAAATGATTATTTGCTATTTTATTACACCCTTTAGTCCATTGCTATGATTGAGTTTTTTTCTAAATAACTATAAAATGTGTTGGCATCAATTTCATTCTGTACTTTATACATCATTGGAAGGCAAGTTAATGGTATATAGTTTTTAACATAGCTTGCAGGTTAATTCTGAAATAGGAGTATTGTTTTTCCTGTTGTTAACCAGGCTGCTGTCTGGTCAGGCAGTGCATATAAATATTTCCTACTCATGGCTAAATCTTCATGTAAAGATGTTAATACTTTTAACAAAACCAAATGGAAAACAATAAAAACAAAAAAGTATGAGTAAAACAAATAACCAAAACAACTTGAATGAACAACCAAAGAAACAAAATTAAATTTATTCGAAAAAACACATTCAGTAAGCGCTTTCATCTGTCATAAGACTTCTTCAGAGTGTATGCATCCTAAAACGTCACACATTTTGTATACCAACTGATTAAAAATTTCTCACACCTATTTAAACAATTAAATAATTAAATTAATTTAAACGTATAGCTAGTTCTGCCTGTGCTAATGATTAAGACTTCTTCTCTTAAAAAAAAAAAATAGATAAAATTCTCTTTGTCATTTAACCCTGGAGGTTTGCTGACATCTAATCTCACTTGCCACCAACATGCCCTCCAGTCTAACTCATCTTCAGCATGAAACCTACTAGCAAAATTAGAAACACTATCTAGCACTAAAAACTAGTATTAGAATAATGCTTACCCCATTTATTATTATTGCCTCTTATCTCGGTGACATGTAAGTGTTAATATATCCTTCTGTTTAATTGTCTTGTTATCCTGCCCACATAATAATCAGGACAAGCTGAGCAGATTGCTAGGTAAACAACAAACTTTGACTTACAAGAAAAACAAAAATTTACATACTTTTTAAATCATTTACTAACAAATCTCACATCTACTTTCAAATATTTTCAAATAATGACAATATTTATAATTATTACATTTATGCACCCCTTTATTCCCTTTCCCTATATTTTTCTCACTCAAATTTTATTTATAAAAACAGGCCCATAACTAATTACATTTTTTAATATAAGGAAAGCTGCTAAGTATCTTCCAATTATATTTCACAATTTCTTTTATATTTTTGACATCTAAAGAATACTGCAACAGCAACCCAGTTTTGTAATAATCCATTTCTTTTGCACTCTCTATGAGTGCAAATTTTATCAACTTTCAACTCTCATTTTCATAACCTCATCAAACTTCTCCTTAAAATTTAGAACATAAGGTTCCTCCCTCCCATAAGAACAATTTATCGTCTTCTGTCAATTCACTTACTCTCATCAACTTCCTCTTAATAATATTATCGGTCATATTTTTGGGATGCATACTATTATAATCTAAATAAGTGTTATTTTGCACTTTTTTATATATTTTTGTTTTTAACTTGTTACCTTCTTTAAAATAATTCAACATCTAAAAAATAAATACTTTTAAGATCATAGTTAAAAGTAAACTTTAAATAGCTGTAGGCAGAATTGACATAATGAAAAAAAAATAATAATACATTTTCTAATCTCTATATCCAAATAATAAATAAATCATGAATAAAACAAACATAATAAACAATACAATTGTAAAATTAATTCTTAAAAATGAATTCCCTCTCCCAAGCAGTCACAAAACACTGGCATAACTCTAAAGTTATACTTCATGTATAAAATGTATCTAATCAAACAAATAATTTATATCTAGGTTGATAGAATGTTTGGACAGAATTTAGCACCTATTGCCATTTAAAAGCACAATACCAATATGTCATTATTAAACTTTTTTGCTTAGTCTCAGTGAAATATACATGGAAAAATCTTTGAGAAAAAAGGCTGATTCAGTATAATTATCATGGTGATGATATAATACCAATAGAATAAACAAGAGAATAACACTAGAGAAAATGAAAAATACATTTCCCCAAATTTAACAGCAAAGATGAGAGAAGAGAATAGCTATGGAGAGTTTGGAAGTGGAAAGTTAGAATTTGGAAAAAGATGTTCAATATGGGGCTTCAGAATGGAAAAACAAAGATTCCTGTGTGGTGGATGCTACAAATAAGCAGTGTTTAGCTGTCTCCATTGACAATGAAGTAAGTGAGACTTTTTAAGTAGTGGAGATATTACAACTGGCATCACAAGAGCTTGAACATGATAGTTTGTTAAAAGTAATCAAGTAGGATGATCCTGGTGCCATTTCTGTGGTTTCATGGGGGGGCATGGCAAATAATGTTTTTGGAAGTGCTAAAGATGGTAATGTGGAAAAGGAACCAGAATGCAGCAGTTAAAACTTAAGCCTTAGTAACAAAAAGTAAAAGAGTAAAGCAGCTATAAACTGAGAAAATGTCTGCTTTTGTGGCAGCAGATAATGCAGTAATTAAAACATATGAAGCGGTGATAAAAGGCAAAAATGAAGAGCAGCAACAAAGGGTAAAGAAGACTGTTTTGTAAAAGATGAAAAGACTGAGAAAAAAGAACAAAAATGGCACTGCTAGACATTATGTATGGGCAAATGTGGTAAGTGTTCTGAGTTGTAAAGCTAAAGAAAGTTGGTCTTTTATAGATACTGGGACAGAGGCTTTTTATGACTTAACATTTTAAACTGATAGACTGAGGAAAAAAATCTGGAGCTGTGTAACAAAAAGAAGGACATTTATTTGTGCAACATTTTTTTTTCTGGTAGGTAGTAAGGTAAATGTTTAAAAAGCATGTTACTTTGCAATTGAGAACTCATGAACTGGAAGAAGACACTGTTAAAAAAATACATGTAGTGCCTGTGTGAAACTGTCATTAATATTGCAAAGGGTAGAGATGAGAGAAAGTTATGGAATGGAGGGTAGAGTTTAGAAGCTGTTTTGAAATGTGAAAAAAAATAATGGAGGAACACGTGCCAAGTTCTGTTTTTGTGGCTGGTCAAAGTGGGACATAAAGACATGCTGGCCAGCCTAACTGATATTCCTTTTGTGGGGACTTTTGCCATATAATTAATGATTGTGACAAAGTACAATGTAACCAGTGTGGAGACAAAGGGCATCAGCAAGACATTGTATACCTGAATGCAGGTTGTGTAGAAAAAAGGGACACCTTTGGATGGATTATCAAGAAAAAGCAGTAAATTATTATTATTTATATTTATTATTTATTTCAGTTTGGTGACCGGGGAGGTCCTCTGGGCTCGAGATCCTGTTTTCAGTGGGGACCCGGGGAGAAAAGCTCCACAGTACAATGTTAAATCACATAATGAAAATACTAGTAAAATACAGAGAACAATTATTACAATCAAAATAGGTGGAAATTCTACAAAAACAGTTGGTATACAGTATGAATTCATTTAAAATTAAGCAACTAAGATGTTAAGAAGAATTGTCCAGGAGGACAATTACATAATGAAAAAGAAGGGGAAAATGAAGAAACATACACAAGGAAGGACAAACTGAACTTGGGAGAGAGGGTGAACTAGATGTAGAAGAAATTAAAAGAAAAAATATGGAAGGGAAAAGGAGAAGAGAGAGTGCATGTGTGAAGAGAGGGTAGGAGAAGGGTTTGATACTAATATATGTTTGAAGTTATAGTTAGTGAAAAAAATGATTCCAATGATCAAGGCTTATTTGTACATAAACATAGAAAAAATTATTCAGTTGCAGTAAAAATATAAAAAACAATAAAAATATTTTCCCTAAACTTAATAAGAAGGAAACAACAACTTTACAGTACTTTCTGTAAATGTGAAGACTATTATTAACACTGTAAGATGGAGAGGGATACTGGAACCGTGTGATAAATGTGATGAAGATGATACTCTTTTAGAAGATGTAGGATTCATGGCAAGTGAAGAAAGACTGAAAACAGAAAAAATTGTGGGGAGGAAGTATATGGAACCATGTATTCTGGAGTGACTATTGTATAAAAACAGTGAAAATACTACATGTAATATTGATAAGGAAAGGATGGTTAACTTGTGGATGTGAGGTAATAAAAACATGTTTATAGAATTATAGCATTATATGCAGGGTCTATATTATGTTATCGAATACTCATGTATTCTAAAACATAATAGTCGACCCGTAAATGACGAAAACGTCAAACATTTCAATGGAGATCTTCACACAAAGTGGAAATGGAAATTTTTCATTGTCTGCACTGTATGGCGATCTCAGAGTTGGTATATTTAAGTAGCGGGGGCGATGGGGTGCAGCCCCCCATGTGGGGGGTGCAGGGGGCTTGCCCCCCCCCCCTGCTTACAGCATTTTAAATGGTTTGCTTGGGTGGGTTTTGTACTTGTTCAATGTTTGATGTTTTCAACATTTATCGGTCAACTGTTACGTTTTTGAATAAGAGTATTCAATAACATAATATAAACCCTATATACATATATAAATAGAAAGGAAAAATCTGTTGAATCAAATATCAGTCTAAGTAGTGATTAACATGAAAATTATAATTGCTGCGGACTTTAATTCTGATTAAATGGAAAGATTTACTTGCATGTGAAATGTATTAGTTTTTATTACTGGAAGGCTTGGGGTAGCAGATGGTCATACAGTTGTGACAGGTTTTTTAGAACATTTAGCAGTGTGGATAAATGTGATGCAAAAAAGGGAGTATAATAAAATAGGAAAGGGAACAACAAGAATAAATG
The DNA here is from genome assembly GCF_019279795.1 of Protopterus annectens. NCBI lineage: Eukaryota > Metazoa > Chordata > Ceratodontiformes > Protopteridae > Protopterus > Protopterus annectens. The sequence continues at coordinate 1,162,029,110 of NC_056726.1, forward strand.
AGAAATTATGGCAAGAAATTGGAGAGTAGGAAGTATTTCATTTATAGAAGGATCATATAACTTTGCAGGATTTGTAAAAATGATCTGAATAGTGGATTGAATTTTAAAAGATGTACAAAAAGTGTTACCCGCCCCCAGTGGAAGGATGATGTAAAAAAGGAAGAGAAAGTAAAATATTGGAAAAAAATGTAGAAATGTATTGCAAATTTAGAGAATAACAGAAGAGAGTATTATGATATGGAAAAATAAACATATAAAAAATTGAGAAAATTAAGGCATTGCTGCTTAGGTGGATATATTATTTACAAGGGAGAAGTGAGAAGGTATCTGCATAATTGGGTAAATAGTGAAGGATGATACTTCTGTAACAGGAAAAAATATAACATATGACTTAAAAGGAAAAAAAAACAAATTATGGGTATTGTAGTATAGCATGTTGAAAATATGTACAAAGATAAAAATAATGTAAATAAGAGAGAACAGAAAGTCAAAAAATACAGACAGAGTTAAGGAAGAAATTTAACAAATATATGATCAGTAAATTGGATAAAATACTTAGGAAAGTAAATGTTGATTCAGTAGCAGGCTCAGATGGTACATGGTATTGAATGCAGAAGAAATTAAATGATTGGTAAAAAAGAGTATTTTCTAAATGTACTACTGAATGGAGAAAGGACGGGTTTGTTTCATGCAGTGGGATATTAACATTTATGTGGGAGAAACGTGAAAAGAATAAAGTAAAGAAAAATTGCAAAACCATCTAATATATACAGAATATAACATTTTTATCAGAATAATACAGAGGAGAATAGAAGGAGGGATGAGGGATATTATTGAAGAAAGTATATATACTATGAAAGGAAAGTGATGTCAATAATTGTTACTGTATGTGAGAGAAATTATAGATGACATTATAAGTAAAAGGAAGGATGTGAAACTTATGATAGCTGATGTTATTAAGGCATTTTATACAGTAAGACTTGATACTTTGTGGGATGTTATGGAGAAGTATGGAATAGATAACAGAATTAGAAGAGTGTTCATGTCAGCATATCAAAATAATAGAGTGAAAATATTAGTGAATGGATGGCTGAGTGATGAAATATCCATGAAATGTCATGTAAGACAATGACATCCCATGAGTGGAATATTGTTTGTATTGTTATGAATGCAATAGTAAGTGAAGTAGCCTACAAAATGAAAGATGCTAGATACGTGACAGAAAAGGAGGTAGTGATTCCAGAAGTTCTGACATATGCTGATGATATAGTTGTAGTTGCTAAGAACAAAATATAGATGAGGGAAGTATTTGTTTGTCTGAATGGGTGTTTAAAGGGAATGGGAATTAACTTGAATAAAGGTAAAAGTAAGTGTTGGGGTGATGTGGTAAATATTGGGAGGATATTTTTCAATGAATGAAGTGTGTTTTCTATGAATAGAATTTGGAAAAATATGCATCTATGATGCAGTGGGATAGTTTGATAAAAGATATTAAAGAAATATATCTTTTATGTAGGACGTCTGGATTAGCATTCAGAGAAAAGGGTTAATGGGTGACTACTGTATTAGTGGGAAAAATAACATATATGTCAAATGGTTATCTGATCCGAGAAAAATATGAAAAGGAAGTTGTTCAATATGTGTTTTCTTTCATGTGAAGTTCAAAAATACATCTGATGAAAAGAGGTGTGTTGTATATGAATGAGGATGTAGAAGAAATGAGGTTACTAAATCCAATTGTTTATTCTGCTTCTTTAAACTTGTATACAGTATTAAAGTTGGTAAAGGAAAAGAATGAGAAATTAATGGTAAAAATGTTTAAATATAGGCACAAAAAGTTCTGGGAGATGATGATGATATGAAAAAAAGAAAAAGAATATAGAAATGAATAAATTAAAAATTATCAAGAAAAAATAACATGGAAAATAAAAATTGATGATATAGAAAAAGCTAGAAGGATGTGATATGATAATGTGATAAAACTATCATATTGTGGTAATCTATGGGAAAAGTTACCAGAAAAAGTGATGAAAGCCATTAAAGTAAGGAAAACGTAGTGTACCAAAACAGTAGAGTGTCAAGATTTTCTATGAAGACTGGTAATAAATAAGTGAATTGCCAGTAATGGGGAATGCACTATATAAAAGAAAGCTGAAATAGTGTGTTTATTTTATGGGGAAGAAGAGACAATTTACCATGTCTTTTTGTTAGTTTGAAACAGTGGTAAAACTCTGAAAAAAGTGAAGAAATATTTTTGAGAATGTTAATGACATAACCCATATAGATACAGATACGATTAGGTATTTATATTATAAGAACAAGAAGAGGGAATGTGTGAGAAGGATTCATAAGAACGTATTTTATGCAATATGGGGTTATGTGGAATGAAAGTCTGAATGAAATTTTATTAATGGATTTTCACAGATATATTGCAAAAATTATATTATGGTTGTAGAACAAGGAGAGGGGGACAATTGTGGAAGAATAATGATTAGGATGTTATAAGAAAAATAATAAATAAAAACAGAAAATACAAATGTGTGTATGTGTGTGTGTGTGTGTGTGTGTGTGTGTGTGTGTGTGTGTGTGTGTGTATATGTTTGCCATCTCATCTGAAGGATGAATAATTCTTTAACCTCTACTAACTACTACAATTAGGTTCATAGGTTCATAGGTTCATACTAGGCTATCTGCCCTAGGGCATTTATAAGCCTAGCCAGAGTGTGTTTGGCTTTCGCCACCCATTTTAAATTAATTTTGCTATGCCCTTTTTCAAGGTTAGTATACTGTGCCTCTGTCTAACAGTGACACAGAAGTGATACCCGGGGTAAACCTACGATCTCCCATCCACTCATCAAGATTCCTCTTGAAGAGAGTCAATGAGGGACTCTGCCTAACCTGGACTGGGATTTTATTCCAGAGTGAAGGGAGCCTCTGGGTTATGAATCTGTCCCTCCAGCATGTTCTATTTATTTCAGTGCTGAGGTTCAAGTCTCTCGAGCGCGTAGCTCGATGGGATTTGGATTTTCTGAGGTGCAGCATATCCATTAATTCTGGGTTGGACATGGCTTTATACATCAGGCACAGATCGCCTCTGAGCAGGTGGTATGCCACTGAGTAGAGCTGGAGTTTCTTTAACCGGGCAGCATATGGCATCTGTTTGAGCCCTATGATCCTCTTTGGAGGTACTTTTGGGGTCTTTCCAGTTGCTGCAGGTGTCTGGTAAGGTACATCCCAAAAGGGGCATTGTACTCAATTATGGGCCTGATGAGGGAGGAGTAAAGAGGCACGATGACCTCCCCGATCTAGATGTGAATCCCTTCATGATTAGGTGGGCTATATAAAATGTTTTTCTAACCACTTTGGCCACATGGTTGTCAAATGAGAGATTGCTATCAACTTGGGTCCCCATGTCCCTAATTACTTCTTCTGTACTTAATGGATTACCACCTATGTGGTAATTTGTGGGCACTTTGTTTTTGCCAAAGGGGATGACTATACACTTTTTGGCGTTTAGCTTGAGGCCATGGCTCTGGCACCAGTTGTCTGTTTCTATGAGGCCCTTTTGGAGGATGCTTGTGTCGGCTGGAGAGTCAATTATGGCGCCCAGTTTGCAGTCATCTGTAAACTTAGTCAACCACAGTCCTTCCGTGTTTGCCTGTACCTCCGAGAAATATATACCGAACAAGAGAGGTCCCAGGACTGAGCCTTGGGGGACGCCACTTGTAACTGGTTTAGAGTCTGACATGGCTCCAGCAATTCTAACCATGTGGGTTCTGTCCTTGAGCCAGTTTGTACTATACATAATGACATAACAGAAGTAGTAACAGAATTTTAAATAGATTGGTATGGCATATGCTCCCATTATGGGATAATTAACCTCCTTGTTTATTTTACTAAAATGTTCACGTATTCCAGCTTTATTGCAGTGTGTAATCTCAGTTCTATATCGCTTTTTGCGTTTTTTGTAATGGGCTCATGTCAAAGCTGAAATGTTTTTAAATGGATTAGTCCATTAAAGTAGGTAAAAACAAACAAAATAAATACAGTATGTCATATAACATTGGATTTTGTGTGCAACAGATAATTGTCCTGTATGTCTAGGGTACAATGGACACAATGAGAAATGAGCAGATTATGCCAGTGTCATACGTGTGTCTATGTGAATACATGGTATAAGAATTAGCATACTGTAGCCTTGATAGTAACACAGAATGCTACTGCACAATACCTGTAGATAGCTCACTACATACTAAATGATAAAAGTAGTATATTTATAAATATATTAGCATAATAACCAGTTGAGTACACTGATCCATTAAGGATCATGTTTAACTATGAGGATGGGCACTTTTTCTTAACTGGTTATCATATCAGCTACTACCAACTTCTGGATGCCAGGTGCCTTTTGTAATTCTTTTATTCATGTCTCTTCATACAATCCATAGCTATACCACAAGGAGAACCAACTACAGGAGCTTTCCCTCTACAAAACAAACCCATAGACAGAACAAATGTATGGATCCCCACCATAAAAGGGGTTTAGTAAGACAGCTGGTAGCTATCATAATGCTCATCAGCTGAGGGATTTTCGATTATCCTTGGTACTCTCTTTGTATGATTGGAATGTTCCCTTAGGAGGTTGGGTAGGTTTGTGATGGTCTGTCTCCTCCTATACAGGAAGGTAACCTTAGCCTGACCCCCAGACCTCAGAGGCAAGCTTCTTGAGAAGCTCCAAATCTCTACAGTAGGAAGATCATGCTTCTGGCATTCCTCTCCTGAAAAGAAATGAGCAGCCAGTCACCACGACCACTACTCAGCTCATGTCATTTGGCTCAGAGTCAAAGCTGTATCCATCTATGCAGCAACGCTAAATAAGAAGAACAGGCATTTGTTAATGATGAATTTTAACAGCATTGTAGAAGGACTGCAGTAATATAGCAGGAAGGCAGCAGGCAGTTTATTGGCATGGAAAAATAGTCCACAGGAAAGCTATTTGGGATTTTGCAGTGAAATGTAAATAACTGCCTTACATCTTTTATATTTTTTTTATTTATAGTTTTTATAGTTTAGTACTAAGCTAACTGCCCTTGCGAGCCATTTTAAGCCTAGCCAATTATCCCTTGTGAGACTCAAACCCTGCACCTTGTGTTTGTAAGGCAAACACCTTAGCCATTAAGCCACCTTCCCAAAAGAATACATCTATGACCATTAAAGGACATGACTTGTTGTGATGCCAAATTCTAGAATGATAATACTTGCCTTCTAGGATTTCAAAACCAGAAATAATTATCTGCAGGACATTTCATGAGAAATGCAAGTTACTGTCTTTAATCAGTCTATAATCTGCCATGAAAAGGACAGCATCTGGCAGCTTAATAAACCATTTGCTATTATTTTTAGTATTGTACTAGAGTCACAGCAGTCTGTTTTGGCAAGTGTACTATGGCTACCATACATATGGTTGCATTTACAGTCATTTAGGATTTCAGAGTGGAAAGTTACAACTGTAACCCAGTCTGGTGACATAAAGGGATAAAGCCCTGAAAATGTGCCAGCCACCCAAAGTTTGATTAGCAGCTTGGGTGATTTTCAGAGTGGCAGAGGGGGATGAGTGAACCCGTCCTGGGAGGGAGAGTGCTCACTGATGGCACTACCTAACAGGAGGTGTGATCCAAAGAGAGGATTTGTCTTCAGACATGGCCAATGATTATGGTAGGGTGTGGGTAAAAGGCAAAGTTGGTAGGGCATATTAGAAGGACAAAAAACAGACAGAAGCACAGAAAGCTGAGGCCTTAGGAAGCCCCTAGGATCCACAGCCAGGCCCAGAAGATACTAGAATAGTCCTAGTGGGTAGGATTATGGCTGGTAGATTCAGTGTGGATGAGGGGCACTAGTGGTCAGGCCCATATCAAGAACTTAAAAAAAAAAAAAAAAAAAAGAGAGAGAGAAGTTAAAAGGGTAACTATTTACTTCAATTCGAACAGGAAGTGCTACTAAGCCAAAGTCATTTTACAGCACAGATGTATGTAAATGCCGGTACATCATAATATAGTCACAAATGAATGACAGTAGCACAAATGATGCATTGCGGTAGTAAGATCATAGATAAAGATGATATAGTGCATATAGAAGGATGATATTGCTGTAAAATTAGTGGAATGATTAAGCAGTTGTGCAGTTTTGCACCCTAAGACCTAGTCATAATTGCTTTGTAGTGCATGAAGTGCAGTGACTATACTCTGATATTCAAAAAAGATAAACTAGTTAACCACCAGAGTGGTGCGCAGCCTGACCTTAACAATTATTAAGCACTCCCTACTAAAGTTGTTAAAGCTGGGTCATGGTCTAGGCAGTAAAATCTGCCAGTACTGTCCAGCAAATAAGAGTGGCCAAAAAAAGATTTGCTTCTGTCTATTGTTCGTACCAGTAATGTGTCCCCAATTTCCTCAAACAAACTTAGTTGCTAGAATAGCTGGATGTCTAAGCATTCATTTTCTGAATGATACAAACTCTGAAACTCAAATGTATGCCAACATTTAGGGACTTCACTCCTCACTGGTTTGCCCAAAAACCACAGATTTTTATGAGGAATAGACTAAAAATATGAAGCAATAATCTAGACATCCTACATAGGGCCAGTTAACTGAAAGGTAAGAAAGATAAGTGCAAGTATAACAGACTGCATTAGACTACCACTCTTGACAGTGCTCACAAAGTGTTTTACATATGTGAAAGCCAGAAAAACAGTAGATAAAGCTCCATGCACTACAAAGGATAATAATTGGGTCACCAATCATAACTCTTTATTATGTGTTCCTGGCATCCATGTCTCAAACACATAAGTACATTATGACTGGCAACCCAGTCATAATGCCATATAACACATTTTAACCACCGTTGAAAGGTGTTATGACTGGGTATCATGATGCTACACACACACAGCAGCCCTAACAGAACAGCATCAAAAACACTTTTGAAAGCTCCAATAAACTTTGAGCTGCTACACTGAAAGAATTTGTCCAGGTGAATTGTCCAACAACTTTCAAAGCTGGTGGCTGTCTGTGTAGCAGCAAAGTGTCTTACAATTTTTAAAACATGAAACCCATCATGCTCCTACACTTTTTTTCTGCAACTAATAAGTATATCTAGGCAGCTAGAGGTCCATGTACTACAAAGAATAATGACTGATCTAGGCAGTTAAAGGTCCATGTACAACAATGAATAATGATTTTGCTTTACTAAATCTAATTACTTATCTACTCTCAGCATAAATACAAAGATTTATCTCTTGAGCTTCACTTCACTCCTGCTTCAAGGTAAAATTATTGACGCCTGTGTATCAAACATATAATATGTTCCCCGGAATTCATGAAGCTTGCGCCAGGCACAGGCGTAGCGTAGGCAGAATAACGCCAAATATGGCCGTCGAGCGATTCAGGTATGATCCAATACCACGTGCACTACCAGTGTACTCCAGAACTGCGCAGCCCTTGGCATAGGTATGCTAATCAACCCATGTGCAGTGTCACACCATGCAAATGAAGGCAGATAGTGATTCACAAAGTGGTGCAGGTGTAGCGTAAGGCCACGAAAATGTAAACCAAAAAACACGGTTTACATTTTCCCAAACAGAACATCGGAGCTATGGAAGCAGACCAGACTCATGTATTACAAAGTTAACATATGCCAATGGCAAAATACACAGCCAATGGCATAAGAAAAGATGCACAACACCTAAAAAACAACATTTAATGTCATGTCCACAGTAACACACAGTACAACCACAGGGCATGTGTGCGCAAACTGGAACATAAAGAAAATATATAAAAATGTCATAAAATCGCAATGTAATATAAAGCAGGTTTACACCATAATACACAATGGTAGGCATGGAACACCACAACCAAGGTGCAAGGGTTGCTAAGGGCCTGCGACAGTGTTCGGCACGGTAACTATGAATTAGTGGTCAATGCCATGCAAATGAGGCAGATAATACTGAATCGCAAATGTCCCGCCGGATGAAGGTTGAACCATATGGCACAGCGCTATAATACCGAGGAGTGGCTCAGAGGAGATACATGACATCAGCAGAGGGGTGTGCTACTGTAGCAGCAAGCACATTGGAGCAATGCAAACTGGCCTGGCCATTGCCAAGCAAAGCTGCAGGACAGGGGTGGGGAGGAAGGTATAGAATCGTTTAGTTGAGAGCACACATGGTGCCCAAAAGCGCATGTGTATGGGGATGAAAACGTGCCCGAAACCCAGTAAGCGGATGCACGCGGCGTGAACAATAGCACAAACAGGAAGGTCAGAGGAAGAAAAGAAGGAAATGCCGAAGTAGGGTAATTGGCGTACTAATGAGCAATCAACACCAATCAACTCACGGCGGCCAATCGACGGCAGCTGTCAAACCTGCTCGCAGAAACCTGCAAAACCGGATAGGGGAGGCATCAGAATGCAAAGAAAGGAGGGGAGGCATTGGATTGCAAAGATAGGAGATCTGTCATAGCAGAGCAAAGCAAACCGACAGTAGATCGGCAATAGCACACATTACGCAAGATATGCCAGGTCTAGGAAAGTACAAATGAAAGCAGGCTGCTGGATGCATGCCAGAAAATGGTAGGTGGAACATGTAGAAATGTAAAGGGAAGGTCAAGAGGTAATACACGGCAGCCAAATGTAATTCAACACCAAAGGCACCACAATAGTAGTTCCGGTAGTAAAACACATAAGATACCCTTTAGCTACGATCGTACATACACACCCTATGACATCATCGGTGTTCACAGCACAATAGTATAAAGTGTGAAAGCACCCGACACACACCTGTGAATTCCCAAACACTGCACCATAGGTGTAAACACACGGGGAACTTTTAAAATGTACATGTTGGGAGCTGCCATAGCTGTGATTCATCAGCATGTGTTAGAGACTGACGGTGTTGTGGAGGATGATGCCGACAACCACCGCAGGCCCCGGAGAAGGAGAAGAGTGTTCAGACCAAGGGTAACCTACCAGGGGCTACATGATCTGGAGATAGTAGAGCGTTACAGGGTGGACAGGGACATCTTACAGCAAATAGTGGAGCTGTGCTGGACATGCCTGAGAACCAGAAATAACAGAGGGGAACCCATCCCAGTGGACACGAAGGTATGTGTAAGCATGCGAATACTAGCCACAGGTACCTTTCAAAGGCCAACTGGAGATATAATGGGGATCTCACAGGCATCAGCATCCAGGGTACTACACCAGTTCCTGGATGCCATGTTACCACATGCCAATGAGCATATATACTTCCCCCGAACTCAGGAGGAGTTGGCCAGCAATATGCGTCACTTCCACCGTGTGGCACACTACCTGGAGGTACTGGGTACGATAGACAGCATGCACATACAAATCAAGTCACCACCCGGTGAGCATGGTAGGCGCTACATAAACCGCAAGGGATTCCACTCCATCAACTGCCACGTTGTGTGCAATGCCCAGGGCATTATCATGGATGTGTGTGCTGGCAGCCCTGGAAGCTACCATGACTCCCATATCTGGCATGCCTCACAGCTGTATCAGGTATTTGTCAGGGGGGACATCCCACATGGCCACCTTGTGGGGGATGCTGGCTATGCACTGGAGCCATGGATGATGACTCCCATCAGAAATGCACACACACCCATGCAAGAACGCCATAATGAGGCACACACACAAACCAGAATCTTCATAGGGCGTGTGTTTGGGATGCTGAAATCACGGTTCCGGTGCTTGGACACATCTGGTGGAGCCTTGCAGTACTCTCCAGGCACGTGTGCCCACATCGCCATGGTATGTGCCATGCTACATAATATGATCCTGTGGAAAAAGCTGCAGCAGGGACAAAATGGTGAAGGCCCTCATAGCCCACCGCAATTGCCAAGGCCATCACAGGCACAGAGGGATTCAGACCATGAACACACTGTGCCAGCCCCAGTAGGCAGACGGAGGCGTGCCCAATATGCCTATGCCTTGGCAAAGAGGGAATGTATAGCACATACTCTGACAGTTTAGGCCCCTATGGACTGACACACCTCTCCACCTGCACACACAGTAAAATGGATGGCACACAAGCACGACCACCTGTAAATTGTAATGTATAGGTGGCCCACTGTGTGAATCCCACATAGGCATCCCTCAAACATTGTACACACAACAGCTATTGGAACAAGGAATGTCAACACCTGAACAGTACATGCGCCTATCAGCATATGGTGGTGCTGTGTGTATAGGTTCCCAGGTACAACGGTAGGTACACGGCCGACTGTCAGAGGCCATACACCAAATGGGGCAAACAGTGTCCGCTGTCGCCACAACATTGAGTAACCAACTGTTGCGTAGAGGAGCAGAGGCAATCGTGGGAGCACATGTGTGTAAACACTGTTCTGCACACACTCAGCACAGAGTCCCTGCTGCGTTAATGAGGGGCTTCACATAATATAATCATGGATGTCATGTCAAGGCATGGGGCGTACCCATGACAGGTATTCGTCACCCCAGCATGCTCCACCCACGGTCATTTGAAGGTGTAGCACAGTATCGTGTGTGGCTCACTGAGATATACATACCCAATGCCGGAGCACATCCAGTAAACATCACATGGACATACCATTAACTGGACTCATCAATATGTAAACTAACTGAGTTACCCATGTGAGTGCAGTATGGAGTAACAGCCGTAGTATACTCCACATACAAAACGACATAACACATGTACAAATCCCAGATGGCCATATGTTAAATGCAGTGACCGTCATGCATGTTCCCGGTCCCACGTCCTGCAAGGGATGTAACGTAATCCCGAAGGCATGAGTAATGCATGTCAGATGCAGGTCAGCAGATCATGTTTAGCACACGTTACCGGGAATATGTATTACCCACTGCTGGTAAGCGACGTTTAAATATGACTATATGGATATGCGCGAAACAGGGATAATCTACTCCGAATATTGCACAGATCACGGTCAATGATGTTCAGAACAGGTGAAACCAGCATTATTCACCCCTGTACTAATAGCGCCTGCTCTGAAGGGTAAAACGACCACTGCCAGGTGTAGAACACGCAATCATGTATCGAATCACCTAACACTATTGCTAGGCAAGATGTACCTATGGTAGGGTTGCCACCTCTTCAAATAACTAATGTGGGACATACGTCAGATGTCTGCAGGCTGACACATACACCCGGCCAGTACGAAAAGCAGAACTGCACTGTTTTGCCTAGATAAAAGCTCATTCTTGTAATGTTGACTTACTTATTCTGTTTGTTGGTTCAGATACAGAATAACTGTTTTATGCGATTATTACATCAACTATAGGAAATAAGTATGTTCTAAAATCACAGGACATTTGCCATGTTTACAAATATTTTGCAGGACACAACTGCCCAAAGAGGGACTGTCCCTTGCAGAGTGGGACAGCTGGCAACCCTAACCTATGGCTGGTGTGTAATGTGACAGGTACAGACACAAATGTGCGGAGTCCAGGAAACAGTATACACCAACAAGTACACAATGAAAGGTGTAGCTTGCCTGTCACTTTCCCCGTCAGATGTATATGTATATATATATATATATATATATATATATATATATATATATATATTTACACATTTATACATATATATAACACAGATAGAAAGGGCGATAGAGTGATATATGTTGATATATATGGATTCAGCGATATCTGCAAATATATATAGATAGGTCAATGACATTCAAAACACCTTGGAGGTACAAATAATTAGGATACCACCAACTATGGAATGTGTAACATACCGACATGCATAACCACGAGGCTGAAAGACCGAAAGAACACAGTACCGGAACAGTAGAACCTTGAGTAATTGTATGATGATATGAATGGATAAGTAGTCACCGCTGCCGGTGTTGTGGTCCACGAAGGTACTGTGTTCAGCTGTGTTTGTGAGTGCCGTAGTCTGTGTATGTGTGTGTTGAGGGTGCCATATGCGTCCCCGTGTGACTGTAATGTGTGTTTGTGTGTCCGTATCATGTGTCTGTTAGTGCCAACTCAGAGGTAGATCATTATGTTAGGTGTGAGTATAGCTAGCCGTAGGCATACGGTTACCATCTGTCCCACATTAGGAGGAACAGACCCTCCCTGGGCAGGTGTGTCCTGACATAAAACATTACAAAGGGCAAATGTTCGAGATCGTAGGTCATTAATATGTCCCATATATAATGTAATAGTAGCATTAAATAGTTATGCCTGTATGTAAGAAACGTGACTGTTACATGCAATATGATAAGTAGCCAAAGTCCCACAACAATAGGTATGTGTTGAGGACAAAAGTATGTGCTATCCTGTGTACTGACCGTGGCTATGTGTTGGCCTGTAACACTGCTGTGTGTCCCGGAAGTGTCCAACAATGGCCATATGAAAAGGTGACAACCCATGGCAAAGAGGTTCTGTTACCAACACAACCGCAATGACTGCAAATATCTGGGACAGAAATACACGGGATAGCTGTCATGTAGACATATCCTTTACATATCACTGTAATTCCGGAGGTATGGAAGTATCAATCTCACCTGCATACTATATAGAAACCAATTAACAACGGCCCAATGTACAATCCCGTAACATAAGTCTACTAACTGATATCTCTTTAATTAGGGATGGAGCCCACACACATATATATGGAATATGTAGAAATGCAAGCCCCAGAAACCTGTATATGCTACGTAGACCAACCGACATCCCCCACACTAGAAACTATAGCAATGCAGACTGTAATAACAGCACAAACATCCAGTCAGTCAATTACAACTGCAGAACCGTCAACATACCTTGTGAGGGACACAATTAAAGGCGCCATGCAAAATTGCAGCTGTTGTATAATGGAACAAACGGCGATGTTACAGGTTTTGTTTGCAATAGTCCATTAACAGACATTGGGATGACAGGTACACCCACATGCTGAACCACATACTCTAGCTATCACACACAATCCATGGGGGACATGAATCCAAAGTATACTTGTCTCTATGCATAGCAGTTACAATTACACATAACAAAACACAATACAGGCCGTCTCCCTGAAGGTAGGGCAAATGGGCAACGCCCAAGTGCAGAAGTCAATTATACCCCATTGTTGCCACGTAATTGGCGAATGGAGTAGCTGCACAGCTGATATGCAAGTAATTAGTCACTCAGAAACACCAATAGGCGGCAGGAAACCACATGTTACAGGTATCGACGTATATAAGGAAGACTTGCCAGACATTCAAACCATATGCTCATACAAAATACCTGTGTAAGCAGTGTGAAAGAGATAGAGACGAAAGTCCGTAATGATAACAAGGTATGTAGAACACTCGGTATGTAAGTTTATGTATAGCATGTTTTGTATTAATTATCTACCGTATGTATAGCCCGGTTTGAATTAATTAAAAGTGTCCGCAATGCATAACGTGGGAAAAGGTATTTATGTAGTGATGTCTTGCTGAGCATACTTAAGCTTGTAGAAACTGTGCGTCCAGCAGTGGGCCACAAGATACACATCACAGACACCACAAGGGATGCTACATGAGGGCTTTAAACAGAACAATTACATACAACCCGCCGTCAGTATTAGGGTATGTCCAACAAGTACGTGCCATAGCCGGGGATAGTATATGTTGATATACTGTCACATTAGGCATGTGTATGAGCATATAACGACAATGACATGTCTAATGTGGTCCCGCTTTGCATTATGGGATACTATGTAAAATATGTGTAATGTATAGTATTGTAGGTAGATATGTTAGATATTCTACACAGCATAACAGGCATATCATGCATACCAAAGGTATCATCTATTGGCATGTACAATAACAGTATACATATGGCTTGTAGGCACGGGACGTTGTAATAGCATGGCAGCTAATCTAAATGGAAGGGCTAGCATGTAACCATGCACAAAGGACATGTAATAGCTTCACAGGTTCATAGTGAGGTACTATGCAGTCTGGCAAGTCTATGTGTAAGCACAACTACAGTGTTCACACCAGTGGTACCTCTCTAGGGTAGTGTCCTGTGAGCAGCAGAGCCATGTGTTACCTGCACCTCTGCACAGTACAGCCACTGCAGTGATCCCTGGAGTACATGTGTCTCCCAAACACCAAGGGAGGTATCACATGAACAGTGCTACTGAGTGTCCCTGCGTGATGTACATAGGAGTCATGTTCCAAAGCATGGTGAGTGTCCGGTTTGGGAATGTAACACTCAAGCTCATCCCACTCATTGTTGCGTGTGTGCACATATCCATTAGCATGTTGCTCACAGTGGCATTTGTGTATGTCGTGTATGTGGAGTATATCCATTAATATTGTTGTGGACATGGGCCCTGTCTGTTCAGCAGAGGTCACCCCTGAGTATGTAGTATGCAAATGTGTACAGACGTGGTGTCCATAGTTCAGCCGCATACCTTAGCTGTCAGAGATCATTAAACGTCATGGCGTGTTAATGTTGTGTATGTAAAGCTGTAGCTGTTTTGTAAGGTACACCCTAAATGGGGTGGTGTACCCTTGAATGTGTGTAGAAGTCTTGAGTGAGTTCAGAGGTACGATGGGTGCCTATGTACCAGCTACACACCCAGTACAGATAAGTGTGGCCATGTAGAAGGATATCCATGCCACAGTGGCAATATGGTAATCACAGGAGTGGGTATGACATGCGTGTGTACTACAAACATGTACAATGTGACATGTAAGTAGGGGACTACCACCTATGTGATAGTGGGTGAATGGTGTAATGCAAAGGTGATGTCCATGGACCTTGTGTCATGCAGCTTGAGGCCATGATATTCATATCAGGTATCTGTTACAGTGACACCCATATGGATGGAGTCAGTATCAGCTGGTGGATCAATCATGGCACTTTGTATGCAGGGGTTTGTAAAGCTAGGCAGGGAAAGTCCCACTGTGCTAGCCTGTACCTCAGGGAAGCATATACTGAACATGAGGGGCCCAATGACTGAGGACTGTGGTATGCCAAATGTAACTGGAATGCAGTAGGTGCTACGGTATGCTACCCCCATTGTGTGTGTCCTGTCCATGAGCCACGTTGCATAACATCCACAGACAAAGGGTACGATGTGCAGGTGGATGTGTATGTTGTCAATACCAGAATGGAGAACGGTGCTGACAGGCAATGAGAGGACAATGTAGGATGTGTGGACTTCCATACCATCATCAACTACCCTGGTAACTGTATGAAAGGAGTCCACCAGGTGTAGGGGCCATGCTTCGGCCCTAACAAGTCCAACCCGGGTGGCATCAAAGGACCAGAGCCCAACAATGTCTCTGTGAATGACGTCCTTGATGATGTTCCCCATAGCCGTGCAGAACAGTCCAGGCAGGTGTGTAGGACTATAGTCCCACTCGTGCATTGTGGTGCCACCTGTGTGGAGTGTGATAAATGTTGCTGTGTGCCATTCAGGGGGCACAATGTCTGATACAAGGCTATTACTGAATATGGTGGCCTAGTGGGGAGACATGTCGTTCAGAGGTTTGTGGGCATCACAGCCTGGGACTTTGGAAGGTGACATGGGGCCAGTGTCCCAGGACATATAGAGTGCAGGTTAGTACTGTGTAGGTGTGACCGCAGGGACACCGCAACGTTCCTGCATGGATTGTGGCCCTGTAGTGAGTGAGAGGGTGTAATGTTACCATTGAATCCATCCGCCAGCATGTTGCCAACATCACCTGGTTCTGTAATGTTCCTGAGTGACTGTTGTATGTGAGAGCAGATGTGGGTGTTGCCATCGACTACTGACATACCACCATAATGCCTTGTGGTACACCCCGGAATGTGTCACAGTAATGTTTACGTAGCTAGTCTTGGAGTATGTGATGAGGGATCCCGTGGCCCTACCAAGGCTGACCAGTGAGCTACCCCACCCATGGGATTGTACACCACTGTGCAACAGCCTCCACCTGTTGTTGTACATTATGTCCATGGAACTTGACCACCAGAGTGGCGTCTGTTATCTGGTGTGTACCATCATGGCTCTGTGTGGAATAGCATGATCCATGCAGTCGTGTACGTGCTAATGAAGTGCACTGGGGTATGTTTCAGCATTTGTATGTGCATTGTCCATCTGCACGGGTGTCATGACGTTAACAACTGCTGTCATAAGACGTCTGTAGTAGGTGTTGTAGTACTCATGTACTGTGTATGCCATGAAGGGTGTGGTGCCGGGATGTGGCTAACAAGGTTGATTAGCATATGTTCGGAAACTACCACTGAGGGGATAACCCCAGTTGTGGAACACCAGTCACATGTTGGTAGTGTTCATGTCAAGGTTAATGTTGGTCTTGGAGGTGGTGTGTATGGGTTGATCCAGCTGAGGTTATGACTCATGGATGTGTCGGTACATGAGTGGCTATCCCAGTTAAGTGTGGGGTAGTGTCAGTCACACATCAGTAGTAGCTGTCTGAGCCCTACTGTCCAGTACACCAACAAATGAGGTCTGGTAACCATGGGGTATGTTGTTGAATCTGTAGCTTGTTACAATGTGTATAGCGGTTCCTTTAGGGCTACAAGACTGGTGAGCTATTGCATGTCCCTGCACACGTAGTCTGTGAAGTGGCATCTCAGGGCAGTCACACTAACATGGAGAATGACAGTCACATCGTACCTGGTGAGGTGTGGCATGGGTGCATAGGTTATGTTGCAGAACCAGTTACCCGACAGCAAGATGTAAGCGGCTATCGCCTTGTGTAGCCTGCTGTGTGGAACCACAGTGTGACCACCTACAGAGTCACCTATGACTGGTGTGTTGAGTATGTTATAACACCCTATTGGCTGTATGTGATGGGCACAAATGAGTCTGTGGGCTATAAGTTGGTGATGTTGTGTTCTGTGATGGGGGCTGCCTCTGGTGCCTACACAGAGTATGGAGAGGTACTGCACAAGTTGTCCTCGTATGCGTGACCTGTGTTGGAGATCATGTGAGACTATGTGATGATTGGGGTGTGTTGCGAATGTTACACATCCCCACATGACTGTCAGGTGCAGTCAGGGTTGGTGACAGCATTACCCCCAGCAGGGCTGCATAACTGCATCCCCCACAGGCTGTAGTGTCGTATGTTGGGAGGTGAGCATTGAATGTGTACATGAGACAATTGCTCTATTGCCACATGTACGACATATCCATCATATAGACAGGCAATAGCACTAGTACGTGACAGTTGGACATGCCTGTATATACAACCATGTCTCACAGGATATGTGCGTTACATGTGTACAACAGCTGTTGTACCATAAGCAAGCTGGAAATCGTAGGACAACCAGTGTACCTGTGGGAAATGGTGTGGAATGGGTGCTATATTAATCAGTAGCTCATGACATGCTCACAAGTTCTGAACAAGTGCCTAGCATGACCATACAATACAGATAGGGTGTTGGATAATATCAACCCACGAGTGGTGATGACCTGCTGAGTATGGTGTGCATGTCCATGAACCATTATCACTGTAGATGTTAGCAGTACAGATGTACAAGACAGTACGGATGTTTGATTACAAATACCTTTGTATGTCACAGGAGTGTTCTACCAGTGGCCTGTTGACAGACTCACAACTACAAAAGGTGCCAGAGTGACATGTGCATATCACACCAGTGCCAGCTACAGTAGAACAGGGTTAGTTTGTTATACTCCACCCTCATTGTAGCCCATACCACACCGACAAATGTTAGGCATCTGTGTATGCAAGGATGTGAATGGCCATGACCTATGAGGAATAGCTGTGTCAGTGTTGTGAACAACATACAGAATGGGCTGTGTGGGTGTGGCGTGTGACATATGTGCACATTCCGATGGATGATATCAGCATTGTCACCGCTAGGTGAACATCCCTGTACCCATTAACTACCACCTAGGCTGTGGTCAACATTATGGACACTGTGTAAGGGATGGTGCTGTGCAATACACCTCCCTGCCTTGGTGACGTCTCCAGGCCCCTTGGGTAGTCATACATGGCACCCATGTCATGACAGGGTGCCATCCATGAGCACGGAGATCATGGGACAGGCATATACAGCACTGGGGTGACCAATATTGGATCACATATCACCTTTAAGGGGTAATGGCCATGCGTAGATGGGTGATACCAGCTTTCACAATCCTCACCTCCACTATGCAGCATGCTGTCTACCTTGCATAAAGACATTTGATACACCATGATGATGGACATGCTACATGTCCATATCCTGATCTGTAAGACATACGTCATGGACAGCCACCATCCTAATACTAGGATCGCCACATGCTGGACAGATTCCTGTGCCATACATGTGACATACTCCCACCAAACCATGCAACCCTGTCCATCAAAGCTGCACATGTTATTCCAGTCATACATGGTGTGATGGCCGCATGGTAGATGTAGTATCAACTGTCCAGATCAGTAATGTGGCACTGATGCACCTCGCGGTGGCATAATGGCTGTCTGTTACAGCTAGGAAACCTTGCCTGTATATGCTATGGTTGATAACCATCCCTGCGAATGACGTCCAACTAGCCATTGTCCCATGTCTATCACATGTGCAACACAGGCGATCCGTGGCAGGATGTTGAACAGCTGTACAGTGCTGTGTAGATGTATATGGCAAAACACATGCATGTACAGGTGTCAATGCGTATGTGTGCATTGTCACTGCTCAAGTCCAGTAAGGCTGTGTCTGTGTAGATATGTGACATATACACAGCATCAAGGTCAACAGCATTACCGTGGACACATCCAGACATGTGCAGATAGGTAAGAACACCAGTGCAGGCAAATAGACATGCCCACATCAAGACAGCATTCACATGGAGTATGAACACTGTAATGAGGTGACACACATATATGGTGATGATATCCAATGCATAACGGGTGTTACATGTGTGTGACACAAACACTTCAGTCGTGTCAGTGTCATGATGATTTGCAAAGATAACTGTGCAGATGTACTAGATGTCATAGAAATGTATGTGCAGCAGTATCTCTGTACATCTCTGAAACTGTGACCTGTCACCATCATTATGTCTTACAGGTAATGCCTCGTACATGCCTTCCTGTGTACAGCCACCAGTAGGATGATGTCCTCATCTACGCAGAAGGGTGAATGATGTGGGTGGCCATAACTGCACCTACCAGTAGGTGCGCAGACACTGCACGGACTTGATACGACATGCAAAACAGTGTGCCACTGCAATCGCCAGGGAACAAGGTGGAACAGGTGGTGGGCCACCAACCCAGCCCCCACTCACACACACCGAGGAGCTACTGGCCAGTCTGGGGACACCCTCAGAACAGCATCCACACACACACTAGCTGCCATCGTGGAGGTGGTTGTCTCCCAACCAATGAGCCTGGAGTTGCCTGGTAAGTCAGTACTGCACATATGGCTATTATATCCCATTTAGTTGCATGTGTCACTGTACATTATGTAAAGTAACAACATATGCAAGATATGTGGACACACATGCTGCATACTACAGTATGCTACTCTGTGTATGCACGCATGTGCATACTATATGCTATTATACAGGCAAATGTGTTAACATGCACAGTGCACCCTGTGGCTGTCATACAGTCATGGATAATGTTCATACTGCTGTGTCACCCCTATACAGGTACCTCTGGCATGCCGCACAGACATGAGTCCGTTGCAGGTGAGACTGTCATCAGTATCAGGCATGTTAAAGCATAGATCTATTTGCCATGTGGCCAGTTAACAGTTACACACTTGATGTTCATTCCAGTCACGATATACAGGTCGCATCACCCATCAGTCACACAGGCAACCCATGTGCAATATATACAAATGAAATGATACACCGACTTGCAACCACAGTAGTTGTCATTGCTACATGTGTGGTCAGCTGTGCATACAACAGTGGAGGTGTTCTACAATGGAGGCATATGTAGTATGCATTGGAACAACATGTGTGGTACGCAAACAGTACCACACAGTGAGCTGTGAAATGGGCAGCCCACAGGTGTCACCATTGTGTTATATGCCCTTGCATTGGGTGCACACATTGTGATGTGCCATCTGACATGTCCCAGACACGTAGTGTTCTGGCTGCAATATTGTCACACTATCCCATGACCCATACCCCACATACCAAACATACAACCCATTGTCTGCATAGCCCTGTGGATGGTGACATATCTGACATCTATGGGTGTATGTCATATGGGACAACACAAACATGTGAGATAGATTGACATCACACACATTTGGCCAACACATGTGCACACATGGCCATGGGGGATGGCCAGAGACACATAGCCACAAAGTAGATGTGATGTGTATACACCCTGTTGCACATTGTCCACACATGGTCCAATTATAGCCTTAGTTGACTGATTATACAGTTGATGTGGTACACTGGATATCCTAAAAGCTGTGCACAGCTAGTGGAGGTGTCACTGAAGTCTACCATATAAGATCTGTTGAACATCACGACTGTGTCATAGCATGACAGTAGTGACCTATACAGCTTCCACAGACATTGTCTCCACATCATGCCACAGATACTGTACATTTCCCTTGCTGCTGTAGGACATCACCGTTAGCTGTGCACCACGTGTGTGTGGTAAATCAATGACATGTGGGAAATGGTAAATTGACATGTCCGCTATGTGTGGACATGGTTGCCAGGCAGCTAAGACCCTGTAGTTGTTGTGCAGGGGTGTCATCTGTAGGTCCTCCAGTGACCTGTCACTTGACACAGCATGGTTTGGTGTGTATACACCTCAGCATTGAGGGTCACAATCCACAGTTATGTCATGGGTATGCATGCAGTTATGGCTACGCAATGTGTAAATATTATGCATTGTACAGCAATATAGATGCCTCATGATGCCCTGCAATGGCACAGTGTCTGTACTTCACACTGTATAGCAATGTGGACGGCTCACACTACCCTTCCATGCTCATGCACATTTGCTAAACATGCATTCTATCTGTAGGTCATACAGACAACACCGCAATGTGATGCCCATTACGATGCTGTACATGTGTCAGGACACTATTGTGTCAGACATGTATGCATGTTAATGCACACATCAGCAGATTACATGTCAAGGTCATGTCAGCCATGTGTACTGTTATCCTGTTCTGGTCCACATGGTGTATCACGGGGATGCATGCATACTACCATGATTGTGTGAACTGCATGGCTACTGATATGACACCTGCTTGCTGTAGTGTGCACCCCAGGGAGGTATGCTTACTAACACTATTAATGTCTGAGCTGCATGCCCTCTGCTGTATCACAGGCATGCTGCATGCCATCTGCCAAATCACATGCATGGTGTGTCTGTGTGTGTCTGTGTGTGTGTGTGTGTGTGTGTGTGTGTGTGTGTGTGTGTGTGTGTGTGTGTGTGTGTGTGTGTGTGTGTGTGTGTGTGTATTGTAATTTAGAGTCTTTCTTTGCATTCATAGGTGATGTAGGTACGTTACTCTCCTGCGGTCCATCTGATGTTAGTGTCCCCACAGATACTAGCAGTGATGAACATATGCATGAGGTACAGGCAGGGTTGTCAGGGGCTGAATCTGTGCCAATGGTTGCCATCCCAGCTATGTCCCCCTCTTCCCCACACACAGTTCTGCTGCCAACACATACCGCATCACCATTGGCCATAGAGGAAGGACAGTCAGCATCTGTTAGCGTGGAACAGGAACATGTGGTGGCTACAGAAGGTGTATCTACACACCATGGTGTCAGTGTAATGACTGCAGATGTGCCACACAGGCATGTGGCCGGTGCTGCTCATAGGAGGACCTCTGGCAGACATGCACCTGCAGGACAGAGCGCAGCAGCTGGTATCACCAGACGCATGTTCCAGACTGTAATGGCATCACAGGCACGTGCTGAATGGCAGAACAGAGAAGGGCAGAGGCTGCAGAGGGCCACTATCCGTACCCTATATGACAACATCTAGGCATTGGCAAATGCTCAACAGCAGATTGCTGATGTTCTGGACAGGCGATTGGGTGACATGGTCGGAATCCTTAACCGTGGCATGGCAATCCGCTAGTGTGAGCTGTCTGTGTTAGAACATCTGGTAGGAGTGAGGTGTAGGCCAGCTACACCACCTAGTGCAGGTCAATGTGAGTGTACCACCTCACATGCCCACTCCCATAGTGCTGGTAGCAGTAGCAGTGCAGCTGGTGCTGGGTTGTCCACACCAGGACACAGCAGGCCACGTGGACGTGGCTCTGGACGTTCCCAGCAGGGACACGGTTCCAATGGACATGTTTCGTCAGACAGTAGCCAAGCTGTACCTCTGCCTGGTAGCGCATGTGCAACCCCTGGCAGGCACAGGTCACGTGTCCATGGCCGGACACAGTGAGCTGTACAACCTGGAGCTGTCTATAATACCCCGTGTAGGCCTCACAAAAGGCAGAACTGTGTGCACACATACACGCACACAGCAAAGACATCTATAGGGCACCACAACACCCACATGCATACTGAACAGACATGTCCAATCATATCACTGGCCCTTACCCACACACAAGATGTCATCCATTGGGGCAGCCTATGCCCCTGGCAAACATTATCACCCTGTGCATATGATAAAGCCTGTGCCACATCCCTGTCATGCACACCATTGGTGCAGGGACATGCTCAAATGGTCTGATGCACAGGGTGAACAGAATAGTGAGAAGTGTATATTAAAGTAGTTGTGTAAGAATACTGAGAGAAGTGTATATTACATTAGTTGTGTGTGAATAGTGAGAGACGTATATATTACATAAGTTGTGTACTGTTGACACGCACCAGACATACCATGTAGTACAGGTTTAGCATGCATTGTTATATGTTCACAGTATGTGTCTCAGTAACAACAGTAACAGCATGTTGGTAATGATGCCCTGGTTCCCTCCTTATGGTCTACTTGCATGTGCCTACAGGTAGCACTGTTTGCAGTCTCCCATGTGTAACTGTGGAGTACTCACATGCACATATGGCATTATCAGCATGCTATAAGTAGCCTCAGCCTGACTGTTGGAAAGTCTAACATAACACAGATGTCCACACATATACTGATCCAGAAGCATGTGGGAAGTCTAATAGGCTACAGTGGCTAGAAACGTGACACCCATACCAGGTCACATCACAGGTATGTTGACATGGTGCAGAGGTTGTACACAGCAGTCTGGCCAATGAAAATGTTAGAGGCCACTTGATAGCATGAGGCCTCACTTTGTAGCAGTAATACCCTGTCACATTACAGGAACATGCTCACACTCACGGGGTCAACAACACTATAACGCACACCCCATAGTGTTGAGGTGAGGACCCTTGCCTATTTGGTCATCACCGTCACAGCACTGTGAACCCACAGAACGCGACACAGAGAAAGAACATGTACAGGTAGCCAGTGTGGCTGAGACCGATGGCATCAACAGGGTAGTGGACTGCATCACCATGTGGGTTAGGGATCCTGTGTGTTCTGTATGGTAGCATACACCCTCACTACATGCACCAGGCAGCCATACACACCTACATACACACACACACTGTGGAGACCACAAATGTCATACACATATGGATAGTTGATGTGTGTGATACACACACCACACCTGCCTACGTCATGCTTACCAGACTGCAGTATGTACAGATCTCTACAACAGTGTACAGGGGTGTGTAACAATTGGGATGTATTCCCCACCATATGTGGCATATATGGTCACACAAGCAAACACACATGGCAGTACTGTGAATGATACACCTGCAATATGATGATACGTCTGACAGACATGCAGCAGTATTGGCCGCATTATGTGTACCAACGCTACCTTCGGCAATTGTGCTGCTATATGCACATGGGTGGATGTAAGTGTTACAGGTGTCAAGTGACGTACTGTCGGTAACACCTGACCTCTGTGTAGGTTTTATGTCTCCACCGTCAAGTAACGGTAACATAGCGTACTGTTTGCACATGTAATGGTAGGATGGCGTGTGACACACCTGTGAGCCATCCCTGGCAAACATCCATCTACACAGGTGGATCACCACTTTATGTACACACATCCATCCATACCTGCTGTACATCCTACCGTACTGTCAGTATTTCACCATATATAGGTGTCAGTGATGGGGCTGCATTGCAACTACATGTTGTAGTTAGGCACAGATGAGTTACTTACATCAGCTACTGCACATGCATGGTAGCTGCATGCACACCACAGATTGTACAAGTGTGTTGGTCCTACATGCCTGTCATGTAGCCATGTTTGTATGCATTGCAATTGGTGGACATGTCTGTTGACATACATAACACATGGACTGTTGTATGATATGATGGGTGTCATGGGTAACTAGTACAGAGGGAATGTGTCCTCGGTCAACATTGCTGCCTCATGTACTGTTAGCATTCCACAGCCATGGACCCACCTTCCATTTGCGTGCGTATGATTGCTGTAGCCACTTGTCTGCATGGAGGACAGCAAAAGCTATGCTATGTACATATGTGTTGTGTGTGT
The DNA here is from genome assembly GCF_019279795.1 of Protopterus annectens. Lineage (NCBI taxonomy): Eukaryota > Metazoa > Chordata > Ceratodontiformes > Protopteridae > Protopterus > Protopterus annectens. The sequence continues at coordinate 1,162,053,635 of NC_056726.1, forward strand.
GGTCCATGCACATATCCACTGCAGTTACATGTATGACATAGCCAAACATGTGTGTTTGTTGGTGTACAGTGACAGTCATCTGTCACAGCTGTGTAAGACCCAGGGCCCCTGGTATGTGTAGAGCTGACCTGGTTATGTACAGTGGTATCATTGCAATGCATAACACATGATGGAACCCTGTCGGTACATGTGTAGTCTGCACAGTTGCTGTAGACCTATGTACAGTCCACTGGTCATGAGTCACACGTTGTGTTAATGTATGGCTGTGTATTGCTGGTCCAATGACATGGTGATGTCGGAGGGCTACATTGTAGATTGTGGTGTGTAACTCTGTGATATGCACCTGAGACATCTGTGATAGCTCCTGAGTGTGTACTGGTCAATACATGTGAGTGGCCTTCATGTACATGGGGACAGTAATACCATACTGTGCCCTTCTGTGTTTAGACTCCATGTGCATGCAAGACGGCCCTTTGCAACTGCTAAGTGTGTGAGCATGCCCAGTATGCCATTGCGTAGATGGACACACAGTACATTTCAAACTGCACCCTTCCGTGTTTAGAATCTGTGTGCATGCATGCAAGATGGCCCTTTGCAACTGCTAAGTGTGTGAGCATGCCCAGTACACCGTTGTGTAGATGGACACACAGTACATTCCAAACTGCGCCCTTCCGTGTTTAGAATCCGTGTGCATGCATGCAAGACGACCCTTTGCAACTGCTAAGTGTGTGAGCATGCCCAGTACGCCGTTGTGTAGATGGACACACAGTACATTTCAAACTGCGCCCTTCTGTGTTTAGAATCCATGTGCATGCATGCAAGACGGCCCTTTGCAACTGCTGTGTGAGCATGCCCAGTACGCCGTTGTGTAGATGGACACACAGTACATTCCAAATTGCGCCCTTCTGTGTTTAGAATCCATGTGCATGCATGCAAGACGGCCCTTTGCAAGTGTGTGAGCATGCCCAGTATGCCATTGCATAGATGGACACACAGTACATTCCAAACTGCGCCCTTCCATGTATAGAATCTGTGTGCATGCAAGACAGCCCTTTGCAACTGCTAAGTGTGTGGGCATGTCCAGTACGCCATTGTGTAGATGGACACACAGTACATTCCAAACAGACATGTGATACTAAGCGTGTGGACATGGCCATTGACATCCTGTATAGTGATGGTGGTCATCCAGGCAACAGATGTCCATTTTCAATGCCACGGTGGATGCCTACATTGAACACACTGGTTGCTGTCTTGAAGGGTGTACTGTCTGTGGCACGTCCCGTATCTATGTAGTGTTGTTGTAGTGCTCCGTAGATATTTGGTTGTCCCGATCACACCACTGCCATGTGTTTGTCTACGTCTACCTTGGGACAGTAATATGCTTTCAGACTGCTCACTCTCTATACATTCCCTATCAGCGTCCTTGCTTTTGTGGATGATGTCACCTACCTAGAAATATGCCTCTGGGAGTGTTGTGTTCAGTAATCTCGGTAGCACGTTTTGTAAATGCGTCATGCTGTAGTGTGTTAGGGTAGTTAAGTGTATGTTCAACTCCCAGCCCTGCCAAGTGTGTGTGTGTGTGAGTGTGTGTGTGTGTGCTTGTGCGCATGCTCCCGTCCGCCTGGGGACTCAGTCTTGCTTTTAGATGCCGCACACCACAACAGTTTGCTACCGACGTCTTTGCCTTTGCGGATGATGACACGCACCTAGATGTCTGCCTCTGGGACTGCTGTGCTTAGTAATGTCAGTAGCTCGTTCTGTAAATGCGTCATGCTGTAGTGTGTTAGGGTAGTTAGGTGTATGTTCGACTCCCAGCCCTGCCAAGTGTGTGTGTGTGTGTGTGTGTGTGTGTGTGTGTGTGTGTGTGTGTGTGTTTGCACGCATGTTCCCGTCTGCCTGGGGACTCAGTCTTGCTTTTAGACGCCGCACACCACAACAGTTTGCTACCGACGTCTTTGCCTTTGCGGATGATGACACACACCTAGATGTCTGCCTCTGGGACTGCTGTGCTTAGTAATGTCGGTAGCGCGTTCTGTAAATGCATCATGCTGTAGTGTGTTAGGATAGTTAGGTGTATGTTCGACTCCCAGCCCTGCCAAGTGTGTGTGTGTGTGTGTGTGTGTGTGTGTGTGTGTGTGTGTTTGTGCACATGCTCCCATCCGCCTGGGGACTCGGTCTTGCTTTTAGACGCCGCACACCACAACAGTTTGCTACCGACATCTTTGCCTTTGTGGATGATGACACGCACCTAGAAGTCTGCCTCTGGGACTGCTGTGCGTAGTAATGTCTGTAGCACATTCTGTAAATGCGTCATGCTGTAGTGTGTTAGGATATTTAGGTGTATGTTCGACTCCAATCCCTGCCAAGTGTGTGTGTGTGTGTGTGTGTGTGTGTGTGTGTGTGTGTGTGTGTGTGTGTGTGTGTGTGTGTGTGTGTGTGTGTGTGTGTGTTTGCGCGCATGCTCCCATCCGCCTGGGGACTCAGTCTTGCTTTTAGATGCTGCACACCACAACAGTTTGCTACCAACGTCTTTGCCTTTGCGGATGATGACACGCACCTAGATGTCTGTCTCTGGGACTGCTGTGCTTAGTAATGTCGGTAGAGCATTCTGTAAATGCGTCATGCTGTAGTGTGTTAGGATAGTTAGGTGTATGTTCGACTCCCAGCCCTGCCAAGTGTATGTGTGTGTGTGTGTGTGTTTTCAGCTACATGTCAACAGTACATTGCTTTGACAGTATTCACTCTCTATAACATCCGTGCGGCGTCTTTGCCTTTGATGCTGCTGTCTGCAGGCTACACGTGTGCCTGTGTGAATCGTGATCCACTGATCACGGTAGTGCATTTTGTAACTGTGTAATGCTGTCGTGTGGTACAGTGCTTACGTTTATGTTCTGCTCCCAACCCTGCCACGTGTGTGTGTGTGTGTGTGTGTGTGTGTGTGTGTGTGTGTATATGTATCTATCTACATATATATATATATATATATATATATATATATATATATATATATATATATATATATATTGTATATAGATATGTATGTTGGGATTATCACTCTTGACTGTGCTGCATTGTCTGTACATGAGCACCTTGGATGTATGTACATCTGCTATGGCTCTGTGATAGTGCACATACTGTGTGCTGTAGTGAACGTGGGTTATACATGTGTAGTGACTGGTTATTGTGTTGCTGGGTGTTACACGGGCATTGGAAACAATGTTAGTGCAGCACCTTTGACTGATCGTATGCAGATCTCGGAAACAGTCAGCGGTGGTTATTACATTGGAGTGTGAGTATGGCTCATATCCATCTGTAGTAACTGCCAAGTCTATGCACCCCAGGTTAACATTACAGACACACGTTTATCCACAGGTTGTGGTACAGATCCCAGGACTGTATGTGTAGACATTGACAGGTGCAGGACTGGGTTGTGTTGGATGCATGGAGGGGTGTCCATGGCCAGTAATGGGGACCTCTACAGCCTGGCAGGTACGGTCTGTGACTGTCCCACAACCTCCTGTATATGGCTGACACATGCTGTACCTGTGTATATGCAGACACACACACTTACCACAAACAGCTACGGCTATCACATACACACACACCCATTGCACCACCATTGGGCCATGCAATAACCATTGTCCCTCACACACACACACACACACACACACACACACACACACACACACACCTATGTGTACATTGGATGGCTCTATGACAGCTCTGGACATGTTAACACCACACCCTGTGCATATGATGTCACCTGCGCCACCACCTGTGATGTGTAACATTGATGCAGGATCTAACTAACCTGGTGCTGCTGCACACAGTGGCTTTATTCCACTGTATTGATGTTAGCATGCTGTTAACACACAGTGTGTTACTTCCAGGTGTACTTCAGCAGGCATGATGCATTGCAGCTATGACCATCACTGTAGCATAGTTTACAGCACTGTTACCTCTGATGATGTAGTCTTCATCCATGTGCCATTTCACTGATGTGTGTAGTATTGACAGCATGTGTGTCTGTGTGTGCAGTACGTGTGTGATGTGTGTAGTACACATGTATACCTGCTTACAAATGCATACACTACATTACATGGGTTTCACCATTCGTACACTAGCTTACTCGTTCTTCCACACGCGCACATGGGCTAACACGCACGCACACATACTTACTCGGGCGCGCACGGGCACAGACACACTGTGGGCGGGTTTGCAGGTCACATCGGTGGTATCCATGACGTACGCCGTCAGTCTCCTGACGTTCCCTGGGATAGCTCATGACACGCCTCTTCCACTGAGTACTGACAGCACACATGTGACACTGCTCCGGTGAGGTTACAGTGTTTTGTACATACACACTCCTGTTGTCACCTATCTTCTACTCTAATAGTCCCCTTAACCTACACTACACTGTAGAGGCTTGGCCCATATGGCATGACATGTTGTGATTCATTATCCTCAGCCTCACTTGCCTCACATTGCCTACAAATGCTTCGTTACATCTCTGACAGAGTGCTTCCATACATAGGTACCAGTACGCAGTAGCCATGTTGTCTTCAGCTTGCCATTCATCTGCATGGCGTACTAACATGCCAGAAGTCTAAATCTCAAAATGCACGCACTCAAGGCCCTTCTCAGTATGGAGAACATCGATGTCTGTGCTGTAACTGAAACCTGGTTCAAGGCTCCTGAGAGCACCCCGGCACTATTAGGTTTTACCTCATATCATGCCCGCCCCAAAACCCGGACCACACCACAAAAGGAGGTGTATCCATATTCATAAAGGATACCCACACCTCCAGGTTGGTGGCAACGCAAGCTTCGAAACCATCCAGGTGCAACTAACCATAGGCAAAACTGCTCTACAAATTGTAGCATGCTACAGGCCACCCTCTCAAACTCAGGAACCCCACACAGACTTCCTGAAGACACTGGAGGGTATAAATGTATCTCCAAACACCATCATATTGGGTGACTTCAACTACCCGAATATAGACTGGGAACATTACTCAAGCCCTAACTTTCTAGCCCAACGGTTCCTGGAGTTCATAAATTCAAATGCCATGGAACAGCTAGTCACTGTTCCCACGAAAGGAGAAAATATACTAGATCTCATTGTCACAAACATGGGGACAAAATGCTCCACACCGGAAGTATATCCCTCATTGGTGAGATCTGATCATAAACTAATCTCACTGGAAATCCACATCCCGCCCCCACCCCAAACAAAAAAGACCATAGTGAAGAACTTCTCTAAAGCAAACTTCACACTACTCAAGACTGGTGTGGTATCCTTCAAGGCCAGTGGAAACCACAACCCAAGCTGCGGAAGCCCTTACAAATGCCTTCTATGAACACCTTCAGGACTGCATGGATCAGGCAATCCCAAATAAAACCAAGACTCTTTCCACAAAGGGCAAACGTCCAGTCTGGTGGACCCCAGCCATTAACAAACTTTACAATAAGAGGAGAAAGCTATTACATGATAGAACAAAATCCATAAAAGGGAAGTCACCCCTGATCATTATTAGTAAAAAAATACGAGCACTCATAAAATCAACTAAGGCCAATTTTGAGAGAAAAATTGCCATGGATTCAAAGGACAATCATAAGGCCTTTTTCAGCTATGTTAGGAACCTGGGTGGAAACTCCCAGATATGCTCAGAATTAGTCCAAAATGATACAAAATCACTGAACCCACAGACATTGCCAACATACTGGCAGACAGGTTCAGTGCAAACTTCACCCCTCTCCCCTAAAGGAGAGATAACTATCCCAGCCGAGTGTAGCCTCCCAGACATCTCAAATGCAGGTGAAAGCTGCTCTCTAAAGCTAAAACACAGCATCAATGGGACCGGATGGTGTCCCCGGCTGTGTGCTACACGAGCTAAATGAGGAATTAAACCCGCACATAAGGCAGCTGTTTAATCTCAGCCTTACCACAGGATACGTGCCCAAGGAGTGGCGACGGCAACTGTGGTCCCACTCCACAAAGGCGGCCTCGGACCCTGGTAATTACCGCCCCATAAGCTTAACAAGTCTAGTCTGCAAAGCTATGGAGAGGATCATAATGGAACTCATAAACAAAGATATAGGAGACTTGCAGACATTGGACCCAACCCAGTTTGGCTTTGTCAAGGGAAGATCATGCCTTTTGAACTTGGTCGACTTCTTCGAAACAGTCACCAAGGCCATTGATGAGGGAAAGGCAGTCCATACAGCCTACCTTGACCTTGCAAAGGCTTTCGACACAATACCCCACTCGGGTATTGTAGAAAAACTTACCAGCTTAAATGTAAACCCATACGTCACAAGATGGGTTGCAAACTGGCTTAAGGACAGAACCCACAGGGTTAGAGTTGCTGGCGCTATGTCAGACTCCAAGCCGGTCACAAGTGGTTTCCCACAGGGCTCGGTCCTTGGCCCCTATTGTTTGGCATCTACTTCTCAGAAGTACAGGCCAACATGGGAGGACTTTGGCTGACAAAGTTTGCAGACGACTGCAAACTGGGCGCCATAGTGGAAAGTGCATCGGACACGGATATCCTTCAGAAGGGACTCACGGAAACAGATAGCTGGTGCCAGAGCCATGGCCTGAAGTTAACGCCAAAAATGTATAGTCATACCTTCGGGAAAAACAAGGTAACCCCAAGCTACCATATAGGTGGCAATCCACTAAGCACAGAAGAGGTTATCAGGGACCTGGGGACCCAGGTTGACAGTGGCCTTTCTTTTGACACTCACGTTGCTAAAGTGGTTAGAAAGACCTTCTACATTGCCCACCTGATCATGAAGGGATTCACATCTAGATCTAGCGAGGTCATTGTTCCCCTGTACTCTTCACTTATCAGACCAATGATCGAGTACAATGCCCCATTCGGGATGTATCTCACCCGACATCTGCAGCAATTGGAGAGACCCCAAAAGTTCCTCACCAAAAGGATAAAGGGACTCCAAAATCTGTCATATGCTGCCAGATTAAAGACCCTCCAGCTCTATTCAGTCGCATACCATCTGCTCAGAGGTGACATGTGCCTGACATACAAGGCCATGTCCAACCCGGAATTAATGGACATGCTCCACCTCAAAAAATCCAAATCCACCAAAACCACTAGAGCAAGCGACTTAAACCTTAGCACGGATATAAATAGGACATGCTGGAGGGATAGATTTATCACTCAGAGACTCCCTATGCTGTGGAATAAAATCCCGGTCCATGTGAGGCAGAGCACCTCGCTGACTCTGTTCAAGAGAAATCTAGACCTGTGGATGGGAGATCGTAGGTTTACACCGGGAATCATCTCTGTGTCACTGCTGGACAGAGGCACAACAAACTAATGGGCACAGTATTTTTTCATATAAGGGGTGGCGTAAGCCACAAAAATTTGGGCTAGGCTTATAAATGCCTTAGGGCAGATAGCCTAATATAAACCTATGAACCTATGAACCTATGAACATCTAACTAAACCTACATTTTGTATGTATATTATCCATATGTCTTGTTTTGAAGCGCAGCGCGTTTTCGTGGCACTGCGCTATGCTTCCTCACCAGGGATCGGGGGAGGACAACTACTGGTTCATTGATATCCAATGGACAAAGTCGCCACTGGCCTTGGACTTGGACATTGGCATGCTTCTTCGACTGTAGTCATACTGTATTTGCAACTGTCATTGCTCCGTTTAGCAACGTGCAATACGTTAGTCGCATAACATCCGGGTACATTTCTGCATATAACTCTGCTCTTGCACGGACAGCTTACTGTTTCGTGTATCACATAGTTACGTAGGGTTACCACCTGTCCCACTTTGTGAGGGACAGTTCCTCTTTGGGTAGTTATGTCCTGCAAAATATTGTGAGAAAATGGCAAATGTCCTGAAATTTTAGGACAAAATTATTTTCTATATTGCATGTAACAATTGCATAAAACAGTTATTCTGTATCTGAAACACCTAAATGTTATACAAAACAGAATAAGGAACTGAAATGCTACAAGAATAAACTTTTATTCAGGCAAACAATTGAAGTTCTGTCCTTTGTACTGGCCGTGGGTATGTTTTGCCCTGCAAAATCTGATGTTTGTAGCACAAATGTCCCACTTTGGCCATTTGGAAAGGTGGCAACCCTATAATTACATAATTTGCATAGCTTACACATACAAATGGGGTATGTTGCAAATCCCAACATTGTCCGTGCAATGTTCGTGTTACGGGCGGTCTTGCACGCCCCTGGGGGTGTTTGCTGAATAGCCTGGCAGTCATCTTTCCTTGCTGTATTCTCACTCAATCAATAAACGCCGAAGGCATCGTGTATCATAGCCTAGGCTTTGCTGTGTGCTATGTCTATTTGTGGTGTATGCATGGCTGTGGGTATGTCCCACTGTCATCATTGGTAAAGGTGACACCCTATAGGTACTTCCTGTAGACTGCTGTGTCATTTGACATGTCAGCACATACCTGCGGATGAACTTCCTACTGCAGCGCTTTTCATACTTTCTGCGTCATCTTGCGGTCGATAATGCTGCTTCCTCAGACATGTATCTGTTTCTGATCATACCTATCAACCTCCTAGTGCAAAACATCTGTACAAAGCCTGACATGATGGGGGGACAGATAGGGGCAGATTCTACATATTGCTCTTACAAACGTAGATAGTTGGCAGTATTATAGGTTTTGCATTAGTATGACCTTTCTGAGGGATTTGGGGTCTTAAACACATATGTGTATCATTATTTAATGATGTCAGTTCTCAGGTATTTGGCAGACACGTACAGATTGTGAGAGGACCACACCACACATATGAGGCATACATCTGCACATTCGTACAGATACGCCAATACACACAATACATGGTGCCATCACAGGCCAGTTACCATTACATTCCTATTGCAGGACACACCCACCCACTGGGTTATATTCCTCACACAGGCCAACAGGTGCTTATCCACACTACTTATTCTATTATGTACCGTATGTGTAGGCCGGTATTTGCGCTTTCCCTCAGTGGCAGAGCTCACGTACGAGTATGGTGGACTGGACACTGTATCGGTGACACTGCAAGACACCCTGAGGGACACATGTCATTTGAGTCTATTGACCTTCGACATTGACTTTCACAGGCCATACATTGTAATTCACATTTGTGGACAAACATGCTTATGTCTTGAACATGTTTTGTCATTTGCCTGACGTCTTTCTCCTCACCTGTCCACCTAGTATCACTAGTTCTGTACATTTCATTAGGATGGGTTACCTTCAGACCTCTCACCTGTACACATTATGGGTATATGCCCTGGGGTTTAACCTATGATTCTGTTACATTTGTCATGATAATGTGCCTTTCTGATAGATTGCTGGCAAGCCATGATGGACTGTGCGGTTAGGTAATCATGACTGACATTTCTATTTCATGATTACTAACTCTCATAACATTCGTATTCCCGACTACACAATTATTCTATCAACAGTCTGACTTTGTCTGAGGTATATTTAATATAGTCCCTATTTGTCTGTCGTGTACTATGCCTTAGTCCAGCTGTCTTATTCTGACATTCTGGCAGGTATGGTTACCATCTTGGTCGTATGCGTGTCCATCCATGATAATCGCCTACATGACACTGATATAGGTCCCTACGTCTTCCCCCAATGGTTACACAATATCCAGTGGATGGGTTGCACCTTTTTGGTGAATATAGGCGTGTGCTATACCCACATAGGTATATTGATCACTCCCATGGGGCATACCTAAGAGATCTGTGCCAACCAAAACCTTGGCCCAATTCTGCATACCCATGATTCCCATACCTGACACACCTCCACAGTACCCATTAGACATGTTTAATGTGAGTGATAATAAAGTGTGAGGACACTTCCGAGCACGCCCCACTCTGTGGTTATCAGCTCATACGTCATACATTCAATCGACCCATGTGTTATTACCCTTGCATCTGCTACTGTTGCATGTACAGCTATATCGTAGTTGCAGCTGTGACGTCTTTAGCATCTATGATGGTTCGCACTTTGTACGGATAAATTTTTGGGGTCCTGGAAAGGACACCTATATTCATGTTTTACGTGTAGAACTTGCAGGCACTGTCACACTGGTACTTTCCGCGAAATGGTTTGGAATTCATCGGTGTATTCTCCTTTCATTCATGTCTGTCTGTCTATCCATATTAGCTATACCGTGACTTATTTATGTACATGTGTTATATGTACAGGGACATATGTTTGTTGTGTATATATCTATTCATGTATCGTGTGTGTATAGATATATATATCTGTGCATATATACATATGTCTGTACATTCCTCATCTCGTAATTTGCTTTGGATTATGTCTGTGGATATATGTGTATATATATCTCCATATCATACCTTTCAACTGTGCAGATTTCCGCTGCATGTACAGCTGTTTGCCTCTTATCTTTGCTCCATTTTTCATAACCTTGTGTCTATCTGGCAAGTTAGTGGCATATCATTAAAGACTGACGTTGGTAAATAATGACAAACATTTCAGGTTACGACTTCATACCCTTCAGAGAATCCATGCTAGTGACACACCTGTTATTCTATCCACTTTCTATGTTTGTTAGGCAATATCTGGGGATTGTTCCTATTTGTCGTCCGTTTTTCATAATCTTGTGTCTATCTGGTGAGTTAGTGGCATATCATTAAAGACTGACGTTGGTAAATAATGACAAACATTTCAGGTTATGACTTCATACCCTTCAGAGAATCCATGCTAGTGACATACCTGTTATTCTATCCACTTTCCATGTTTGTTAGGGAAATATCTGGGGATTGTCCCTATTTGTACCAGTTATTGTCATGGCTTTGTCCGGTTTCGTACTTTACGGGTTTAACAGGTATGAGCCATGTACATAGAACGTGGGGAAAACACCATTCATTTTCTATTCTGTGAGCGTATTACACACGCGCAGGCGCACTTGCATATCCTTATTGTGGGTTACATATGTTTCATAGATAATTGTGCTTCTGTGAACTTTCATAATTCTGACTGTAACAGTTACATATCTGTATTCCAGTTTACGGACTACTGTGAAACACACGTTCACCTTTACATATTTAAATGTGTGTACTGCACGAATGCTTTCATTACACTTTCAAGTTATATGTGCAGTAGTCGTAGGTCAACCAGGACTGCATTCACGTTGGCCGGATACTGGAACCACTATTCTATTGGTGTTCTCCCTCATTGATATGCATGCCCATAGTACTTAGCTACATCAACATACGCCTCACCGCTTCACCTACGACACAGGCATCCATTCTCCTGCTGGGAAAAAGGCGGACTACATATTACACATTCCCTACTGCCTACTGCTGTGGACTCCAGCTGCATTGTTAATCACTTCATGGATATGCAGAATGCCAAGGCATACAGTCCAGCCACATACAGTTCTTTGATTGTCAGGGTGTTCATGTAGTGATCTGGGTTTAGGCTTGTCCACCTGGTGAATGGAACTTCCCTGGCCGAGGTCAAATGTCAGACGAAGCATATGGACAGGGATTATCTCCCTATTTTGAAGTTTTACCTGTGTTTATAGACACAGGTGTTTGGTGCACCTGTCAGCAGCTTATTCTGTTAGCATTACATATTATGGGTGGGGTTGTTACAGTCCATACTCCACGGTGAGGGGTGTTCCAATTCACATTTGACTATTACCTGTATACAGTCATAAGGGGATTATTATTTTTTGACATGAACTGACTACAGGTATACAGTTGTACATTACACAAGTGTGAAGGGCTGTTCCTGTAAATATGTACGGACCATACCTCTCAACCTCTTAGAGCACCGAACCTGCGCAAAACCTACATGATGGGGGGACAATTAGGGACACATTTTAACGATTGCTCTTACAAGCTTACAACATTGATAGAATGCTAGGTTTTGCATTAGCATGACTTTTCTGCAGGTTCTGGAGTCTTATACTCAGGATATTTCTCATTATTTAGTGATGTCAATCCTCAGCTATTTACCACACTGGTGCAGATTGTCGGAGGCACACACCACCACTATGGTGCGAGCCTGTGGTCATTCTTAGGGGTGCCACCTTTTCGACTGCCCAAAGTGGGACATGTTCTGTAGAGATGTCAGATTTTCCAGGACAAAACATACCTACAGCCGTGCATAGTACTGAACTTTAACCTTTTTTGTACATATAATAGCTTATTCTAGTAACATTTGAATTGCTTATGCTACTTCACATAACATATTGAGGATTCATATATAAAATAACCGTTTTATGCGACTATTAAAGTAAATTGGGAAATAAACTCTCAGGACATTTGCTATCTTGATTTTTTTCACAGAACACAACTGCCTACAGAGGGATTGTTACTCGCAAAGTGGGACAGGTGGAGACCTAGTCATTCTGCGAATATCCGGACAGTTGAGTGGTATGGCACGGACCTCTGTAATATGCTGTTGTGTTCTGGCACAGCAGTAGCTCGGCATTAAAGACTGCAGTCGGAACATGCTGACAGACAGTTGGGTTTCAGACTTCACACTCCAGACATTAATGCCAATGTGCAAACTGTTATTCTATCAAATTCTATGTTTCTAAGAGATATGTTTACAGATTGTCCCTGATTTTGGGCCTTTGTCTCACTTATATTCACGGCTCTGTCCAGATATCTTGCTCACACAGGTTGACAGGTATGGTCAGTCACGACTGCACACATTCAGTGTCCCTCACACTTGATCAGGGTTGACCTGTTTACGTAGTGTCTTCCTCACCCTCATGCCGTTTTCCACTTTGCAAATGTGTGCATTATATTCTCCCTCCTATTTGTGTCTGGACACGTGCGTCACGGGAAGGTATTTTATCCTGGGTGGTAGGTTATGCATGCCCACTTAGGGCTGGACAGTGTCATGGACCTCCACTGCACATTCTGACTTGTGTCCAGATATCTACTGGATTGGACATCATGTCGTCATACCCATTCTACTATTTACACAAGTTGGTCATCCCGTGAGGGATATCCCAAAAATTGGTCAAGACCAAAACAAGTTAGATAACGAAGATTTTTGTGGCTTCACGAAAACGTGCAGGGGGTTTTACCTGCAGGGGATACATGGTTTGCAATCCTAACACTGCCTAGGGTGGCAATACCTACTACATATGCATAGGGGTCACTGTGTGTAGCTGTTTCTGCAACAAACCACTGGACCAAGTACGGCTGGATTTGGTGGATGTTCCGGTATGGTGGCAGGTTGTGTGTTGTGGAGGGTATGCTGGGTAGGCTATTATGCATCCAGGTGTGTTGCGTTTGTTATGGCCAGTTCCATCAGGACCCATCTGTGGGTATGTGATGGTGCCATATATATACATTTGTCTCGCATATTTCCATATACATATGTTTGTGGGATTGTGTTCTACACTATGGCCTGTCTGCTTGTCTTGCAGCTGTTTCTACATGAGGTTGTGTTTCTTTCCACTTCACCCGCTGCCCCCTCATACACCTCCGGTTCACCTTTTCTGCATACGACACAAGTATCGCCTTTGAGGAATTTACCATTAAACACACACCCCTCACACGCGAATTACTCACACCCCATAGAGCACTACTTTTGGTTGTTGGCCCATGACACGGCCGGAGTTACATATTGACTACCCTACATGTGTCGGGTACCTTTATGGTTGTGTGGACTACCCTGCCATGTTTGCTGTCCACATGCTATACCTCACACACATAGGTACACGCCCTTACTTCACTTTCATTACTTGGTTGGTGTATCCGGGTACTACCCTTTCGACTGTGTCACATACACGTTCGGATTATACAGCTGACTTCTGGATTTTGCCAGCCTGTTCTACTCATTTGTAGGATGGCACCTTTTCCTATGTCCAAGCTATTCCTTACACGTGTCCGACCGTTGTGGACATTGCCTCCCCACAGTCAACGGTTGTGTTTCTACCTTTTCAATTGGCCACAGTGTGACATAGGGTTGCCACCTGTCCCACTTTGCGAGGGACAGTCCCTCTTTGGGCAGTTGTGTCCTGACATGTGATTGTCAACATGGCAAATGTCCTGAGATTTTAGGACAAACATATTACTTATATTTTATGTGATAATTGCATTAAACAGTTAATTCTGTATCTGAAATACCTGACTGTTATGAGAAACAGAATAAGCAACTAAAATTTTACAGGAATACGCTTTTCTGTAGGCAAAACAGTTATGTTCTGTCCTTTGTACTGGCCGTGGGTATGTGTCGGCCTATACAGTCTGATGTCTGTACCAAACATGTCCCACTTTGGCCATTTGTAAGGGTGGCAACCCTACTGTGACAGTTGCGGTGAACACAGCATATTTTACAGGCCGACACATACCCATGGTCAGTTTGGCAGATAGAACTTACAATTTTTGCCTATATCTAAGCTTATTCTTGTAGCATTTCGGTATCTTATTCTGTTTGTTATGACATTTATGTATTATACGTCCAGTGAAATATGTTTAATGCAACTATTGCATAACGTCTACGGAGGAATTATGTCCTATATTCTCTGGACATTTGCCAGTTTTACATGTTTGTGTCAGGACACATCTGCCCACAAAGGAACTGTCACTCGCAAAGTGGGACAGGTGGTAATCTAGGTCGACGGTACAGATCATGCTGTTCCTTTCAGCCTACATGTGTCCGTGTTGTTATGGCTCGTTTACATGCTCCTTCTGTTTCGTTTACACGCGTATGCTATTTCCTATCACATTTGGTATGTGAAATACGGACATACCTTTTGTATGTGACTATTACATGGCTTGTGGGATATGATTCAGACATACGGTCACTACCTATATAGTACAGTTTTGTACCTACCATAAATGTAGATGTTCGAGTGCGCATACAGCTGCAGTCATCACACTTGGGTTATCCTGCCATCAGGCAGGTCCTCGGTCGGCCGAATTCCAAAGTCTAGGTCTGGCGTCGGTTGTCGTCACTTCTTCCCTGACGTCAGTGCGGCAGGGGTATAAAAGAGGCAGCCGACACCATTTTCTTCAGTTTTTCTTGCCCCAGATGTCAGGTGCCCCCAGAAAGGAAGGCAAAACATGATGTTATGCAAACATACATAAGTAGATAAATCAAAACAGTAGTTGCAAGCAAATACACCATAAAGGAATACCCCAAATAGGTTGTATGTTAAAGGTGTCTGGCATAAGCCCTGTCCTAAGAGGGGATGGAGGGAGGGTAACCTGGACTGCAGCTGTATGCGCACTCGAACATCCACATTTATGGTAGGTACAAAACTGTACTATGTTCATCGTGCATACAGCTGCAGTCATCACATTTGGGTAGAATCCCAAAGCTAAGTAAGAGTGGCTGGTACTAAGCGGAATTAGGAGGGGATAGAATGCCCTGCAGGACTGCTGTGGCAAAGCCCGCTCTAGATTTTGAGTATAGTGGAAGGTGGTAGTGCTTGGAGAAAGTGTGCACTGAACTCCAAGTAGCTGCTTCCAAAATGTCCTTGGTAGGGACCCCCCTGAGGAAAGCTGCTGAGGTAGCTGTAGCCCTGTTGGAGTGGGATATGATGTATACAGGCACTGATTTTCCATGAAATGAATAACAAAAGTGTATGCAGTGAGCTATCCATTTTGAAATAGTCTGTTTGGAAATAGCCTTTCCTTGAGCACCTGTAGCATAGGACACAAAGAGCTGCTCAGATTTTCTGAATGACTTTGTTCTGTCCAAGTAATAACGAAGTTGCCTGTGAATGTCCAAGGAATGTAGTAGCCTCTCTCCTATGTTCTGTGGATTTGGATAAAAGGTAGGTAAATGAATAGTCTGATTCAAAGCCACACTGGATACTACCTTTGGCATGAAGGTAGGGTTGGTTCGTAAGGAAACCCTGTCCTGATGGAAAATGATGAATGGTTGCACAGCCATGAGGGCCTGTAGCTCCAAAACCCTGCGTGCTGAGGTAATAGCCAGAAGGAAGGCTGTTTTCCATGACAAGTATTGTAGCTCTGCTGTAGCAGCCAGCTCAAAAGGAGGCGGTGTCAGCTTCTCCAATACGAAGTTGAGGTCCCAAGCTGGAGCTGGTGGTTTCTCTGGGGGTTGTATATTTTTTGCCCCTCTGAGGAACTGCCTTAAAAGAGGATGTGAGAATAAAGGAGTATCCGTATTGTACTGTGCTGAAATGGCTGAAGCGTGGATCTTGATGGAAGAGAAGGAAAGGCCACTGTTTAACATCTCAGCTAGGTACTGTAAAATCTGAGGTATATTTATTACCCATGGATTCTGACCCTTAGCTTGATTCCAGGAACAAAATCGTTTCCATTTGGTGGAGTAGGTTTTTCTAGTAGAGGGTCTCCTGGCCTCCAAGATGACATCCTGTACCTCCTTGGAGAGGAGAGTCTGTTGGCAAATTAAGGTATTGTCCATGCAGCTAGATTAAGAGTTCTGAGCTGGCTGTGAAGGGTCTTGTAATTGTGCTGGGACAAAAGAAGAGGAACTTGTGGAAGGATCCATGGTGGTGAGTGTGACAGGCTCTTTAGGAGAGGATACCAGTGCTGTTGTGGCCAGTCTGGAGCAATGAGAATCATTTGTGGCCTCTCTGCTCTGGTTTTTAATAGGACTTTGGCCAGTAGAAGTAGAGGCGGGAAGGCATAGACTGTCAATGTTGTCCAATTGAAAGAGAGTGCGTCCACTTTTCAGGCCTGTGGATGATAGGTCCTTGAGCAGAATTTCTCCAACTGGTAATTTCTGTGGGTAGCAAATAGATCTATGTCTGGCTGTCCCCATGCCTGAGTTATCTTTGAGAAGACTTGAGGATGCAACTTCCATTCATGTGGGTCTGTCATATTTCTGCTTAAGTTGTCTGCCAGTGTGTTTTCCTTCCCTGGCAGGAATTGTGCCTGTAGTTGAATTTGTAATTCCAGTGCTGTGTTCCACAGGGTCATGGCTTGCCTGCACAGGGGGTATGAATGCGTTCCCCCCTGTTTGTTTATGTACCACATGATTGTGGTGTTGTCTGTCCTTATTAATAGCTGGCCTGGATGCAGTAGGTCTTTGAAGGTCATAAGAGCATTTTGCACGGCTAGCATCTCCTTTTGGTTGATGTGTAGGTGCATCTCTTTTTGGGACCATTTTCCCTGAATGCACTGACCTGCCATGTGTGCTCCCCAGGCGTAGTCTGAGGCATCTGTTGTGATGATTTGAGTTGCTTGTGGTAAGCAGAAAGGAAGACCCGTGTTTCTTTGCCATGCTTGAGCCCACCACAAAAATTCCTTTTGAAGGCATGGAATGAGTGGTATAATTGTTTCCAAGCTGTGGTTGTGTTGAGACCATAAGTTTTTTAGGTACCATTGTAGTTTCCTCATATGCAGCTTTGCAAATGGTATTAGTAGGATACAAGATGCCATGAACCCCAGAGCCTGCAGGATTTTCCTTGCAGTTAGCCTGGTTAAAGTTACCATTCCGTTGAAGTATTGAGACAGTTGCCCTTGTTTGTCTGGCATGAGGTAGGCCATCTGGGTCATTGTGTTTAAGCTGGCACCCAGGAAAATTATCTGTTGAGAAGGTATTAGTTTTGATTTATTATTGTTCACTGTGTACCCCAGGCAGTTTAACAGTTTTATTACAAACGCCAGATGTTGCAATAGAATGTCCTTGCTGTCTGCTTGGATCAGGCAGTCATCCAGATATGGGTAGATTTGGATTCCTCGTTGTCTGCAGAAGGCAATTACTGATGCCAGGCATTTCGTAAACACTCTGGGTGCAGTAGATAAGCCAAAGGGCAATGCAGAGAATTGGTAATGGGTTGAACCTGCAAGAAATCTGAGGTATCTTCTGCAATCTTGTCTGATAGGGACATGCAGGTATGCCTCCTTGAGGTCCAACGTTACCAGCCAAGACTCCTTGCCCAGCATGGGAAGAAGCCGCTGTAATGTGAGCATCTTGAATTTTGGTACCTCTAGATATGTGCTTAGAATAGATAGGTGTAAGATGGGTCTCCAATCTTTGTCCTTCCTTGGTACCAGAAATAGCCTTGAATAAAAACCTTGACCTTGTTCTTTTGCAGGTACCTCTTGAATTGCTGTCATATCCATGAGAGCGGAAATTTGCCTTTGTGCCTCTGCCCATTGATTTTGTGGCAGGTTTGGCATGCCTCTCATTTGTGGAAGGGTGTGAAAGTAGAACCTGTAGCCTCTGTCTATAATATCCAGAATCCATTTGTCCTTTGTAACAATGTGCCAGTTTTTTGAAAATAAGGCCAGTTTTCCACCCAAAGGTGCTGCCATTATAGCTTTGTTTGGCATGCATAGGGGAAAGTCATTGCGTCTGTTTTCTAAATGACTGTGGTCTATCTTCTCCACCTCTTGGGGCTGGTGTTTGCCACTGTCTAGCTCTGTAAGATCCTTGAGGTTGTCCTCTACCCCTTGGGCGTCTGTATCTGCCCCTTTGGGGTCTGTCCGTGGCTGGAAAGGACCAATTTTTTGAAGGCCAGTTTCTGCTGAAGCGTGGAGGCTGCACCTGCAAGAAATCTTTAACTGTTTGCATAGATTTCACTTTTTCCTCCATTTTCTTTAGTACCTCCTCAGCTTTAACACCGAACAATACATCTTTTTGTAGTGGTGCATCTACTAACTTTGCTTTGACATGATCTGGTAAGGTTTGCTCTTTGAGCCAAGCATGTCTACGAATGACAGACCCCGTGACAGCAGCTCTACATCAAAACCACACTGCAAGGTATCTTTCCCCACTTGTTCTGCTCCATGCAACAAATCCTGCAACTCTTTGAAGTCTGGTTGTTCTGTTTGCATCATTTTGCTTTTCAGCTGAGATAGCAAGAACTGTTTGTATTTTAACATATGAAATTGACAGTTTAATTCCCTCGTGGTTAAAGTGGCTGATGTATACACCTTTTTCCCCCACCTTTCTAATGCTCTGGAATCTCTCTCTGAAGGTAAAGGGTTTTTAGCAGTAGAGGCCTTAATCCCCTTGGGACCCTATGAAATTGTTTCTGGGTCAGCAGTATGGCTTTTAGAAAGTAACTGGTGAAAATCAGGAACCCGGTAATATCTGTCTGGTTTAACAGGGGCTGGAGGTAATGAGTCTGGATTAAGACTGGCTTCTGTGTACACATCATCCAAAATATCTAAGACAGGAGGAATAGCCAGGGATGCTGGGGAAGTAGTAGAAATTCCCTGAGCCTTTTCTTGGAATCTGAGTAATCTTGGCCGTCCCAGTGGAAGTGCTCTCTCAATGTATGCAGGGTTTCCCCAAAAGAGTAGTCCTCAGGGGGGGGGGAGACCGAGGGAATAGACTCCTCAGCATCAGAGTCTTCAAATGGGGAATAGGCGTAATCCTGGTCCTCAGATTGGTCTGAGTTAATAGAAGCCTGGTCTCAGGAAGGGTAGTCTTCCTCCAACCTGGGTCTTTTGTCTGAGGGGGGTTGAGAACCCCTGATGAGAGTAATCAAATCCTCAGCCATTTTAAGCATCTGTTTCTTAGGCATGGGGCCTTGAGAGGGGGTCTGAGGACCCTGTTTTTTAATTTTCATTGCAGCTTTAGATTTATTGAACAAATTAAAAGAGGAGGTGGTAGGCCTGAAAACGCCTTCAGAAATGGCAGGCCTCGTTAAATTTTCGGTTTCCTCGCCAAGAGTGGCGTCGGTATCTGCAGTGGGAATGGAGACCGAGGATCCTGTGACTTCAGGTACTGAAGTCACTGGTAAAGTAGTTTCATCGGTAGTCAGGGGCTGCGTAGGTGCCTCGCTGAGAACCGGAGAACCGGTAGTCGATCTAAGCATGATCTCAGTACTCGGTGCAGGCCTCGGATGTCTGTCCTTATCCTTGCGTTTTTTGCCTAAAACTGGCGTTGGTGCATCCGACGACATGATATAATTAAATTTTTTGCCAAAATAATGAAGGGCAAACTCCGCCCTGCACTTAATAGTGTGTTTGCTAAACCTAGCACAAAAACGGCAGGCCGAGATGTCGTGGTCTAGCCCTAAGCAAGGTATACAGTAAGAGTGAAAATCCTTATGCGGTATTTGCTTCCCACAAGAAATGCAATTATTAACTTTGTCTGACATCGGTCTGAGGCAAGAAAAGTTTCCCCAACAGGGTACTTAGCTTTAAAGAAGACTTCAGCTGAAATACTATTCGTAAATCTCAGGAGCTGGCCAACCGGCACTTGCGAACTGCTTCTGGCACCGTGTGGCAAGAAAGACTGAAGAAAATGGCGTCGGTTGCCTCTTTTATACCCCTGCTGCACTGACATCAGGGAAGAAGCGACGCCAACCGACGCTGGACCTAGACTTTGGAATTCGGCCGACTGAGGACCCGCCTGACGGCAGGATAACCCAAGTGTGATGACTGCAGCAGTATGCACAATGAACATCTACATTTCTCCTCGTGTATTTTGTTATGGACACATCTGCACAGCTATGTTCCCTCCCTCAAATTATGGGTCGGCTGGAGACCCTCTCCGTTGGACTGGACGTACCTACTGGCGGCGCGCTAACATCTGATACGTTTCACTTCCACATGGTATAGCTATCAATACTACGTTGGACTACAGGCACATGGTTTTCCTGTTCATGGGTAGGGACCCGTTATTCCCTACCATGCATTTGTGTTTGAGTTTTCATTTTCTGTTCGCAGGGACTCTGCTTTGCATACGTTTCAGTCTCCATGGACACTGATAGGTACGATTTCTATTGCTGGCGGAATATAATATTCAGCAGTTTAGGTTGCTCCTCGAAAGCCGACACTGACACGCCTCCCTGCACAACTTCGATACGCCTCTTGCACTTGCGCACGTTTCCTATGCACGTGGCTGTGGCGGCTGCGTGCCTTCATTAATATGCATATGGCGCATCTACTCCACATCTGCGCCGCACGGCCGGTGCAAGCCTTACGCCAGACTTGCGCCGAGCTTCATGAATCCGGGAGGTTGTTTATAACTGGATACCTGATCATAATCCATTTTGTAATGCATGGATCACACTGATTATGCTACAAAATTGGTAAAAAGATAAGCTTGCTGTTCCCCTTTCTGATGCATGCACCTACCTATAGCAAACTTGTTGAGTTTTGTATAGTAAAGCCTTGTTATGATCGAGGTTTTTTTTTTTGTTTTTTTTTAAACAAACAGCAATCACTACATACCTTATAATGGGCTTAGATGCTGACACACACTTTGTGATGCCACACAAGCAACAGAGTTTAGTGCAACAAATAATTGAATAGCTGTTAGTTAATTAGATGTCCAGATGTGAGACAGCTTTTTAAGCTGTCAGGCATTTTGCACACCTAGCTAGACTTCTTCAGTTTTTTTACTACTAATACATTGAGGTTGCTAAGATTGCCTGTGCATTATAGAGATATGGTCAAGATAAGAATCATAACTACTATTTATGTGTTCGAGAAATGGACTCCCAAATTTACTACAAAACCAAGGCTGTTTTCTTTGAATCCATTCCTGTGACTCATAAACAAATCTGTAATGATCTGTGACCCACTCATAATCTATAATACTACTAATGTGTAGTTTGTTGTAACAGTAAAACAGATGATAATGGCAAATGATTCAAAAATGCAGCAGAAGCAAGTAAAATGGTTTAGAAAATAAAGAGCACAGATAACTAACACAATAAGCTGCTAAAGAGTTTTCTTCTGATAGTTCTGTGTTTGATTCCCTCAATGTACAATTGCAAATGGTTTGACTCTATGCCACTTGACTATACAGTCACCCCAAAAAGATATACTTGTGCCAAGAATGTGTAATTGTTTGGTAGAAGAAAACTTTGTTAAATTAGAAGGATTTCAAATTTTAATGAAGTTGGGATTGAGTACAGCAAGGACTGTGTACAAATAGCAAAACCATAAGTTCATGTTGATAACAGGGACCTGATCAAATGTATCTGGACAGGCAGAACAAAATATAATGACTGGGTCCATCTGGGTGAAAAACAGGAATAAAGAAGGAAGGACCATTTTAAACTTCCGAATGGCAAATGGCTTGATGTTGGCCAACACCTTGTTCATTAAAAGATACAGTCACAAGATCGCATAAAAGAGTGGCAAGCAAGCAACTCAGGTAAACTTCAACCTAGTACGGAAAGGGCTTTGGTGTAGAATTAGTAATTGCAATGTTGTCCCCAGTGAAGCACCATAAACCACTTTTTGTCACAAACATCTGTGAGCAGTGGTCAGAGAAGCCTGTAAGGTCAACAGAGACCAGGCTGAAGATCAGAGGAGACTGGGGAGAAATAACAAGAATTCAAGGAAATAGCCAGGGGTCTAGCACCTCAGGAAAGAGAGGAAACAGGCAGAGTTGAAGAATGTCAATGCCTCAAAACAGCATGTATGAAGACTATAGAACAGATAAGCGGCTGAACCAGGTAGAGAAATAAGGTACATAAAGAAAGCTGGTGGCAGAAAGCAGAAGTCCAAGAAGCCACCAAAAGAAATAAAGAGTGCAGGAAAAAGTGGGATGTAGAAGTGATGCACCAAGCAAGGAAAGAACACTTGTTGGATTACAAAGAGGCTGAAACAGCAGTCACAATAGCTAAGATCAAGACATCAGCAGCACTTTACCAGCTTCTGGAAAGAGACTCGGGAGATGGAAAAAAAGAAACTATCTGTTTACAAGGAAAATACAGACAGGTAAAGAAGACAGTCGTCACACACCTTACATAACAGATGCCATCAGCAACCTGCTCACCAGTATACAGGACATCAAAGGGTAATGGAAGGAGTATTTCCAGCAGCTTCTGAATGTGGAAAGTTTCACAGTAGGTGTAGTGCACCAGACACAGTCTATGATGAAAGAAGAAGAGGGGCCCACCCTACAAGAAATAAGAACAGGACTTAAGGAAAATGATGTCAGAGAAAGCAGGCTTTGATGTTATAACAGTTATGATCAAGATGATGGGTAAGTTAGGGAAGAAATGGCTCCATGGGGTGCTCATAGCTGTATGGAAAGAAAGATGTAGCCTAGATGACTGGAATATAAACCTTCTAGTGCCAGTCATCATCATCATCATCATGAACTGCCTTTTTCCCTTTCTTGCTACATGGGGTAGGGCCAACTCTCATCATCTCTCTTGATTTAATACCACTCTCCTACCTTCATTGACAGTCATGCCTGATAATCACAGGTCCTGTCTCACACAATCTATCAGTCTCTTTGCTTGATGCCCTCTGTTCCTTTTGCCTTCTTCCTGTCTGCCCCAAATTTTCATTACCAGATTGTCTTCTGCACATGGCCTGAGCCACTGTAATCCATTCTTGTTGGCTTTAACTACAACTACAGCTAGCTGAGCTTCTGCTCTGATGTCTTCATTTCATCACCGGTCCACAGTGTGCATCCTACAACCTGTCTCAGGCACATCATCTCCATCACCTCTAGCTTCCCAATTTCTCTGCTTTCATTGCCCAGGTTTCTGTACCATACAGTTGTAATAGTTGCACCACTGTTTTGTACACCTTAGATCCTTCTGTGATGTCTGCTTGCAGCTTATTGTGGCAACTAGTGTTTTTTGCTGTGGGCCTTCTGTTTCACTTGGGATGACTTTGTAATTGCTGATTCTAGCCCAAACCCCTTTCCTTACTAGGAGGAAGTCTACCTGAGTTGCACATCAGACACTCTTTTCTGTGATATGTGCATTTAGGTCCTTCATTATCAATGCCAACTCATGTTTTCCTGACGTATTAGTAGGTCCTGCAACTGCTGCTTGAATACACTCTTTTCTGACTATCGCATCCTTGCAGTGAGGTACAGGCTAATATCATGAATAATGCCCTATCCTTACACTGGGGCCTAATTGCCATGAGTCTATTGATAATTATGACATCCCTTACAGTCTTCTGAAGCCAGAATTTCCACACAATTTCCAATTTGCCCTCTACCAGACTAAAAGACTCATCTACTCATCATCATCAGGAAATTGAACCATGGCCTCCAAAGTGACATGCGGGGATACTCAGTAATATACTAATGAGAAAAATACTGACCAGATGCACCTAAAAAGCAAAATATTTGCAAGAAAGGCCATAGTGTGCAAAAGGAGAAAAGTTATTATGTTAGCAGGGTTACTTCCACTATTCCTTCTACTGGCTGTGGATTCCAAGCTAAGTGGCTATGCTGCACTGCCCTTCCATCTTGTCTTCTTAATATAGAAACTGTTCGGCCTCCTTCTTACTATCATGTCATCCACTTCCAGGCTCTGTCGTGTCAGTGAACCTGTATTAAGTGTAGCAATCCTTAGTTCATGCTTGGCAGGGTGATTGGTTTTACATCCAGCTTTCACTTAGAAAAGTAATTCCAGGTAACATTGGGACAAATGGACACCAGCCAGCTAATTATTTACTAACCCAGGACTTCTGGGCTTTATGGCAGGCAAACATTAGCCAACTGAAACACATAGACGTCTCCTGCCATTAGCATGGGTCCCTGGCATAAGTGACAGTAGGCCGGGTCCTCAACCTGGTATATCATCACAAATACTCATGCCCATTTTTGGTAACATTAGTCAAAGTGACTAGATAATGCAGAACCAGTTTTTACACCATCAAGTGGCTAGCCTTTACATGGCACTCAGTGTGTGACCCATGTTTTTCTATCTAGAGAATACTGTGCATCACAGTTGATGCCCAAAGCCATTGTTATAATACAACTCTTCCCCCATTAGGTCCCATCTAGAGTCTATGCCACTGCCCACAGTACAATTCTTAAGTGAGTTTGAGGTGGAAGCACCCAGAATGTTTCAGTAGATGGGAGGAACCCCACATATACACAGTATGAACATGCAAAGACCACACGGGCATTGGCCAAGGGTCAGTATTGAATCTAGTGCCAGTGTAGAAGAGCAAAGGGGGCATTCACAACTGTGGGCAATATGGAGGTAGCAAACTCCTTCACACTACATGAAAGTTCTGGAAAGGGAGTATACTGAGAAAATAACACTGGAGATGAGCATTTCAGATTCAAGTCAGGATGCATTTCAACCAGCCAATGCTTGCAATATGACAAAAAATCGAGACAAAGATAGAGATCAAGACACAGCCAAACTGGGCATCCCCAGACTTAGAGAAAGCATGACAAGCTGCCAAAGAAGCTAATTTGAGCAGTACTGTTTTGATTCAAAGTCTCAGAAACACTGGTAGAATGAGAGCAGGCTATGTACAAGGACCCAATGACACAAGTAAGAACAGTGTTCAGAATCAGAGAGGAGTTCATAGTGGGAGTGAGTGTGCATCAGGGTTCAGCTCTTTGCCCACTGCTGTTCATATGGGTGATATACTATATTAGCAAACATGTCAAAGGGAACAGATCAACCAAATGATTACATGTAGATGATGTGGCATTACAGGAAAACTGTGAACAAGAATAGAATGTAAAGCTATAGGCAGATGAGATAAAAAACTGAGTACAGAAAAAGACTGTTTTAATGGAAGCAAATGAGGACAATCAGAAGAAGATAAGGACTGAGATAAAAGGGAAAATAGTGGAACAGATTAACAGCTTCAAGTATCGCTGAATGTTGGTTGGGGAGAAGGAAAGTCTGAATGACAACGTCAAAGGCAGAACCAGAGGGATTGCAGCCAACCGGCACAGAAGGCCAGGGGTAGTGTGTGACAGAGGAATGCCAAAGAAGCTGAAAAGTACAGTGAAAAAAACAGTGGTGCAACTAGTACTTCTGTATGGTACAGAAATCTGGGCAATGAGGGCCGAGAAATTGAGGAGGCAAGAGCTGAGATGAATGGCAAGATGCACACTGTGGTACAGAAGAAGAAATGGTGGCATCAGAGCAGAACCCCAAGTAGCTCCGATTGCAGAGAAGGTCAAAGAAAATAGATTACAGTGGTTTGGGCACATGCGCAGAAAAACATAAGACAACCTTGTGAAGAAGATTTGTGACAGACAGGAAGAAAGCAAGAGGAACAGAGGGCATCCAGCAAAGAGATGGATGGATTGTGTGATACAAGATCAGTGATAGTCAGGAATTACTGAACAAGGTAGGACAATGGCATTGAATTGAGAGAAACGGTAAGAGGTGACATGACACCCCAACTGCATGTAGAAAATGGGGCAAGTTGTTGTAGATGATGACGTTGAGGTGGGTAACATCAGAATGAAGCATTTTATACACAAGGGTTAAATCATAATGGTTGTCATGCAGTAAATTAAATATACATCACTAACAGCAGAACGCATAATTTAAACATTCCTAGAGTTGATGCATTTTTCAGTTACTAGTAACTAAGGCCTTGAACAATTGAAAGAATCATGAATATGGTAAGTCCTGCGTTTTTACTTCATCCAGGCTAAACATGTCCAAATCCCTTCAGTGGACCTTAGAATTTACCTGTTCTATCTCCAGCTTAATTTCATTTGGCCTTACTGAACCAGCTCTAGCAGCGTTATGTTCATTAAGCAGAGGCCCATAAGTGAGCAGATTATTTACTCCACTGGTCAAAGCCGTAAACTGGGGGACAAAGGAAGTAGCTACCCTGGGTGCATGATCAAGAGATGCCAGTGCTGCAGGACTGCAGTATCCTCACTGAGTTTAATGTTTTCTGATATCAGCATTATTTAAGGGAATTCTAATACTGCATTAAAACATGCTCGAAGTGTTTAACATGATACAAGTAGTAAGTGTAACTAGTTGTTTGTTATACTTTTAACAAGCAAACACAAACAAACAAGCACCTTTGTGCCAGTTCTGAAGTCTGCATAGGGCACCAAATGAGATAGCTATGCTTCTGCCACTAGTGAACTCGTCACAACTCTGTATAATGACAATATCACATGTTTTAATTGTTCATACAGAAATTCTCAAGGTGACACACTATTCATTTATTTTTTCTTAACCAGGTTAGTTTTATTATACTCTGTGGTCTGTTTTCAATGGAGACCATAAATGGTATTTATTCAGATGGGGAAATCTTGGCCAAGGGTATAGTTATTTGATTTTAACATGCAGTATGCAAACTGGGAGTAAAGAAATGAAGCAAAGGACTGCATAAATGATTTCCACATGCACGTACAGATGTATGTAAACATGCCTGCATACATTTCTGAAACAAGAAAGATCACAACATGCATATATTTCATTATGGAGAAGAGTTGACTCAGCTGAGGGTGGTGATCTGGTTAAGTGAATTTTCAGAATCAAACAGTACACAAGCAGCACCAAAAAGTAGCATTGTAGCAGTGAAGGTTGGCACCACAGGCAACACACTTTTAATTCCCCCTCCCAACTATCACTGAGCAGTTTCTTGTAAACTGACATACTTTTTTAACGGTAACAATGAGTTATTAGGTAGTAACCTAAAAATGTATCACTATCCTTAAGCTACAAGAACAGCTTGACATTTTACGATCTGATTCAGTCACTGCAATGACAGCCAGCAAACTATCATCTTGATCAGCTTCCACAAGAACTTGGCACATGGGGCAAGTACCCCTTCACACTGCCACATTTACCATGGCTCTGCTAAAGTTAACAAACACAGAACGGCAGGCTGGCAATTCATAATCTTAACTATCTGTACTATACTCCTAACAATAAACCCTCATAGTATCTCAGTTATAATTTTTACTGCTAAACTGCCCCACGTATATACATATATATATATATATATATATATATATATATATATATATATAGATATATATATTTCCACAGCTCTGTGCCACTGATAGTTAACATGTCATTAGAGCACATTGTATTAATGCTGCTCTGGCTACCATTATAAATCATGCAAATATACAAATATTGTCTGAAGACGATAGGTTCTCTTTGCTATATCGTTTTTAAGGGGTGACTCAGAGGAATAACCTGGTTAACTGACTCTGCCTGAAAAACAAGGTATTCAAATTGGGTTTGATGGAATGAAACCCCCAACAATAGTTAGAATCTCATTAAGAACTCAGTCGTAAACATATGTGCTTTACTCCCAGGTCCAGTTGTCCTTCTGCAGGTCATACATAAATGAAATGACGCTGCATGAATTAATATTTGTTCTTTGGCAAACACTAACAAAGTTGCTGAAGTCATGCATTTGCAGTGGACTTACCTTCCTGAAAGTAATCAGTAATGACTGCATAGAACTAAACTAGTCTTTTATTATCAGTTATTGGAATATACAAGTAAACGAAATGCTAGCGAACTAGCAAAGGTCTGTGACTGAAGGGTCCTTAGTACTGTCATTACCCTAGAGAATATGGCTAGCGTCTTACACAGGCTCAGCACTGCAACATAAATGGGACAATACTTTTGCAATGGTTCATTTAAATTAAATGAAATGTCTGGTTTCTGCCTGCTAGATATGATGATTTTTCAATGAGAAATTAAAGACTAAGAGATGCTTCACCATATTAGCAAGGTGTGTTCCCCGGTGCCTAAAATGTGTAGCTCTCATTTATCAAGCCCTGCATATTCCTTTCAGCAAGGTCACTTAAAGTGCAAAGGAGATTTTTTTGTCAACTTACTACTAAGGTATTTGGTACCTATACATTTAAAGTAATATTGAAGACTATTACTTATCTATGTTCTACCTGAACAGCCACATCACCTAAAAATCATTTTAAAAAGCATGCTATTCAGACGTCCTGGATTTATGTATTACCTACTACTTTTATTTATTTTTTCAATTTCTCTTCTGCAAGCATCAGAACAAGTTAATTTTGTAATGCATATGTTTTTATTGATTCACTTTAATTGAGTACCTCATATGTCAGCCTTGGAAACATGTGCTGCAAAAGTCTGAACAGGACATTGAAACTCTACTTTGCATGCGCTAACACAGAAACTCTGTGCTGACAATATCCCTAAAACAAAAATCAAAGAAATAAGATCTTTTTTTTTTTTTTTGCAGTGGGGCAACAGCCCTGTACCACCACCCACTGCTAATTATATATACTAACTCTGGGATTGCCCAGTCCTCAGGGAAATGGAATATTCTTCTCCCAGAGAATTGTCGATGTTGCATACTGATTTAAACAAATGTTCATTAGTATGCATTTAGACCACATGTAGGGCACCTCTCTCACTATACATACACACACACACACACACACACACACACATATATATATATATATATATATATATATATATATATATATAATCAATGTATGTATGTATGTGTATGTGTGTGTATATATATTGGTATAGATAGATAGATAGATATACATATGTATATATATTTGTTCAATTATCCATCCTTTTTTAAAATGTTCTTGTTTTTCTCATTTTATGAATCTTAGGATGATTGCATTTTTTTATGGTTTTCTACTATTTGTTTTTAGGGCATACCTCACCCCAATAGGGTGCAGATGCCATCCCTCCCTTGTAATCAATATACCCCAATTTCCCTAGTCCCACTGTTAGTGGCAGTAACAGTTAGAATGATGTCATTATTTTTACTTAATATTATAGTAATTTGCACTTGACAGTTTCTTCAGCCCCAATGATTCTGTTGTTTAGATGGCATTTTATTAAGAGATGTGATATTTACAAACATATGGTTGCAGAGCAAAACAACAAATGCTTATATGAGCAAATGCTTTTGGAGGGTGTACATAAGAGAAAATTCTCCTATGAATGAGCTTTCTTTTTATCTTTTCTGTGGATTTTTTGCTGGCAGACTGTCACTAAGGCTAGAGACAACAATAAACTGGTGTCATGTCTTTTCCTGGACCTTTCCAGTGCATTTAATGGCATCTCACACCCTAAGCTCCTATCTAAACTAACCAAACTCAACCTCTCCTCCGCCACTATTCTATGGTTCTCTATATCTTAACAACAAATTACAATCTGTTAGATGGCAAACTTCCTACTCTCCTTTCCTATCTATAAACAGGAGTCCCTCGAGGATCCATCTTAGGGCATCTACTCTTTAATATCTTTGCAAACAATCTACGCTCAGCCTGTTGCACATCCTCACTGATCCAGTAAGCAGGTGATTCTACAGTTATTATCTGGTCTGATAACCTAACAGATCTCCACACCCTCACTCAGAGGTCTTTCAACTCCATAGAACACTGGCTGATTAACAACCAACTCATCCTTAACCCTAAAAAACAAAATTACTTCTTTTTCTTCCTAAATCTATGTCCATACTTAGTTCCTCTTTCAGTATCTCTTCCCTAGAC
>NC_056726.1:1162088778-1162166278 GCF_019279795.1 Protopterus annectens
CTGTTCAGTATTTCAGTAATGATTGTATCAAATCTTGTTGTTTTGAATTCTGTTTATAAGAATTACATTATGCTAAATCCTGGACAACCACAAGACAAGGAAGTAGTAAGGGAACATTATGGTACAACTTTTCCCAATCGTTAATGTACAAGTAGTGACAGAGGTTCAACAAGTAATATCCTTTCATTTGGTGCTACAAGGTCAGGTAGCTATGGGTTCTATTCCCCTATCTATGTGACTGGATTAATTTTCATCACTGTAGTGCAGCATTGAGATGGGAGGGTTGCACTTCTGAGTGTGTCATCCTTCAGATGAGATATAAAACTGTAGACCCATCTGTCTGAGTTGGTGGCAGTTCAGGTGAATAGAAATGATCCCTTTGCACTTACTGAAAAGAATAGGGAATTTCCATAGTGCCCTCACCAATTTTTTCCCCATAGTCAGTGCAAGTATCACCTCCGGTATCCCTTGAAAAAAGGCAATCATCCCAGTGGAACTAACCTGGTCAACAAAGAATAAATAAATAAAAAGCAACCCTAATGTACTACAACCTCACAGTTGGCCATATGACATTACAGGGTGTGTCATGTGGTAAAGCTACCATGTTAAGTACTTATGGGTATTACTCGCTGCTGTATATGTGAATTTCAGTTTACTGATATTTTTAAAGCATGCCTTTTAACCAGCAGACATTATGTTGAAAATAGGCTCAAGGCCCTTGAAAAGGAGGAACATCCAGCCAAAAGTCTGTATCTCTAACATTGACAGTTATTTTCTATTTTTAACAAACCTTGACTTCTTACAACATAACTGAATTAGTACACATAAATGCATGCTAAAAGTAGTGAAACTCACTGCAAAAGACATGTTCATTACGGTTTTGCTTGTTGCATGGAAATGTGATGTACTCAGTATTACTGGAGTGAGATGAAAGAAGGTTATGAAAGTGAATTAGTAGAAAATAAATACTGATGGCTGCTTGTAGAAAGTGCTAATTCACTCATTCAAAGACATACGTGTAAATGTGTAAAATAGGCTATATCTTTGGTGTCGATTCTATTAACTACAGATTTGTAGTGCTCCATATTTAGATTATAAAGCAAGACCTTTCAGCTATAGTTAGCCATACAAAAATCTGTAGTTTGTATCACCTCTGATGACCTACAAACTTCCAACAAATATCAGTATTGGTGATCAAAACACATTTGTAAGGATCCTTTTGCTATATGATCATGTTTACTATAAAATTAGCAAGTTTCATTGGATCCAATGAGATTCTACTGCTGCACAATTTTTATTAACACATCCCCTTGCTGCACCAGTGTTAGTTGCGCAACAGATAGCACACTCACTTTTTGCACAGAAGGCTTTGGGTTCTAATCCCACATCAGGTTGACTGTTAACACTGCAGTATAGTCTAATGGGGTGCTGCACTCTTGAGTGTGCTGTCCTTTGGATAAAGTATCAAACCAAGGACTCATCCGCTTGATTTGGTGGCAGCTCAGGTGAATGTAAAAAATCCATTGACACCTATCAAATAGAGTACGGAAAGTTCCCTGATAGTCTGACCATATTTCCCCTAGAAGTATAAATACCACCTAAGGTCTCCCATAAAAAAGCCAATATCCTAGTTTTACTAAACTATCCATCAAAGGCTAAATACAAAAATAGTTTATTTTGCACCATTACTGGTATTTAATGTTATGTTACTGACTTAATATTTAATGTCTTTGCATATATGCTGTTGTAATTCTCAAGCTGTCTCTAACACAGGTTCACATTGCATCAGTTTACTACCATAGTAACAACCACACATACCTGCAAAAAAAACCCCTACATGCATACATACATACATACTTACATGCGTATACACATAAATAATTAAACACATCCCAATGAATAAGACAGGAGATTGGAAACTATTAACTGATGTTTTATATAACTTCGTGGTCACTTATCATTCCTAGCATTTAGCATTTAGCATTAGCATCTGCCTCTCCTCTTTCACACAGGCCATTAACTCTGTACACTTGACTAGACACCAGTTTCCTTCCAGATTTCACCACTTTCAGTATCTCATATGCCTTTACTAATAGCATCATTTCTTTTTCTTACCTATAGGTTTTAGTGTTTCACTGTCTTGACCACTCAGTTTATACCCCATAACATTCTTTATCTCTTATGTGCTCTAGCATGTCAAATCCTTTTCTGCTGCCCAACTGACATTTGGCTGCAGCTCTGAGTATAACCTATCCTACCTGCTCCTGTAGCATATCTTACTGCTTAAGACCACTACACATGCCTTTCTGCCCCCTTGAACTAAGTTACCTGCTTTGCTTTTCTATATATTCCACACTGTGACTAATGATTCCTCAAGCTGCTTTATGGCTGCTGCAGTTTATTGCATTTTTGTCCTTTATAAAGCTGCTGAATGGGCAAATATGCATGTCAAGCTAAACTGCATGACCCAAGTCTAGACTTTTGTTGCTTCACAGTATTCAACCTAGTACTTTAGAGTCCCATTAGCGGGATACTCTTCCGCTTGGTGAAGCCATTTGTCTAAGCATTGATGTAAAGCAGAGATATCAAACAATAAAACCCACAGCAGGTTGTTGTGACTATAAGGAGCACAATAACTCATGCCACCCTGAGTACCGTCTGCTACTCTCACCTCACCCACTGATGCCTTTCTCAGCCAAACCTTTACAACTGCAGTCTTGACAAAAAATGTCACTTATTAACAAACCAGAAAGAATAATATTCTCATGGTACAATTCTTCCTATCTTACTGCTCTGGCTACTATGCAAATTAGCCAGTCTCATTTAAAACACCACCTTGCATGGACACCTATTCAAACTTCTGATAACAAGCACAAGTAAAAACAGAAGATACTAGAGTATTCATATGGAGAGCATGTCTTGTGTTACTCTAGAATTGGCACTTCAAAAGAAAATACAAATACTATAAAACTTGATCAATAAGAATCCCGACTATACTGTAGAACAGTAAGTCAAACAGCCAACCTAAATCAGCTTTAATGAAAAGTAAGGGAGAAAATGTAGGTCCAATGTTTACTTCCTTCTATCTTACATTTATCCAAAAATGAACCTGTGGGGTTAAACATTTGGGGTCTTAAATAATGCAGATAAATGTAAGGGATATAAATAAAATCCTTGAGTTACAGCTTTGGAGACAGTTTTTTTGGAAATGTGAGAGCTGCAAAGATGGGTAATTAACCAGCAAGTGATACATCAAGAGCAGCAGAAGGTATTGATAAGATGTATTATTTTGTAATTAAAATAATATCTTAATTTCCAGATTACTGTTCTGAACTATTGACTGAACCATGAAGCATGTCAGAGGGGAGATGGAAACACTGTACATGCGTAAATGAACTAGTGGCAAACATCAGAAAACTAGAGCCATTTGTGAAAGTCACTTTAATAGTATAGTGCATTATTTTAAAGTTAACACTTAGCCATTACATTTCATATAAAGGCATCTTAAAAAGCAGTGACAGAATGCAGTCTGCATTCTTATTCACTATATTTATGCTTCCAATATGCTAATGTTTACAGTACAACATGCAGAATCATTTGAATTAGCGGTTACCTTATCTTTTGTTTGTTGTGTAACAATTAATGCACTTTGTTTTACTGCTGCATTTTGCAATTTCCTTCACAAATGCATCTTTTACTGTTGCTTTCTTTTGTTATCATTCTTCTCCTTCTTGGTTTAATGTATAAATATTGAATTGAATGTATAATATTTAATGCAGTTTGTTTTATTGCTGTATTTGGTAACTTACCTTTTATAACTGCAAGCTGAAAAACTTAAATATAATACAGCTGGATTTCATGTTTGTCTGAATAAAATACTTTAATGTGTAAAATATAAAAACAAAAAAAAAAATGTTGCTAAATTGTAGCTTACAAACCAGCAGGGTACTTTAACATTTATAAGTATAATGTAATTTCTTTTAGTACTTTTTTATTGAAACAGTGCTATGGTTAAGAAAGCAGACAATTGTGCATCTAAAATTATTTACTACTCCAGTGTAACGTCCATCTTAAGCGAGTCGGGTTTAAGATCATGAAACAGAATATCCCCAGCCATTAAAATTGGTGGAAGGTTCTGTCAAACCATTGCATATGGATACTGAATGCCCTCAACCCTCTTTGCTACTCATTCCTAATCTCTAACTTCATCCCTCTGATTTATGAGTTTTTAAACTTTCCGTAAACTCACAATCTGACTTTTTATTTTAGCGGATCTTACAGATGCTTTTGCTTCTTCATTTCATTCTCTTCCTCTACGTGATACTCTGTTTAGCCCCCATATGTCACTTGTCTACTAAAGACCAGACTCTGACAACTTCCACTTTAATACCATAGTCCTTTTCACCCATCTTGAGATCTTTAGAAAAAGGCAGGAACAAACCAGATAGGAAGAAAATGGGAATTGTGGGAACAATACACAGAGGGGAGCAATGAGGTTTCAAAGGCGGCAGGACTTAAATGAGCTATGTAATGTTTGACAGAAAATGAATGGGTAGATTATAAGTGATGTATAATGTTTGCCACTGGGAGTGTGTCAGTATGGTTTGTTATGTAAAATGCTTACTAGTAGGATTGTGTTGGTGTGATTTGTTTTCATTTACATAAATGTATTATTGCTTATGCCATGTGTGGCATGGTACATTGAAGATTTACCCATGGTTGGCGTGGTTTAATCACGAGGGCGAAGCATGAGTGATTAAATAAAGCCAACCGTGGTTAAATCTTCAATATACCACAACCGCTGAGTCGGTTATATCTATTATGCAATGACATTATTTAAGAAAAAAAATACTTAACTTTCTTAAATAATGTCTTTGTATAATGGCGCATAACTGTTCTTCTGCTGGTGGTGGTATACTGCTATCTTGTGTTGATGTACTGCCATGCATATGGGACTTGCATTCCCATGCATACCCAGTACATCAATGCTTTGAAACAGCAGTAACGGAGAAAAGAAAGACTCCATTGCTCCATTTTTTTTTTAATTAAAAAAAACATTTTTGGACACTTTATACCAAAGGAAAAAAGTTTGGGCGACAGGACCTTTTTCTGTTGGTATATTGTGGGATTTACAATGGGCACACTGGCCAATCAGCATTTACGTTTTGGAATATTAAGGGGGGGGGTCATTGTACAAT
The DNA here is from genome assembly GCF_019279795.1 of Protopterus annectens. Classification (NCBI taxonomy): domain Eukaryota; kingdom Metazoa; phylum Chordata; order Ceratodontiformes; family Protopteridae; genus Protopterus; species Protopterus annectens. Next base: position 1,162,093,977 of record NC_056726.1, read on the forward strand.
AAAGATGTTTCTTGTTTAAAAAAAGAGGCAGGAATTAAATAATATATGTAATGTTGCTTAGGTTATATGATATATAGCAATATATGCTTCACATATATTGCTATATATCATATATTGCTATATGATATATAGTAACATATGTGAAGCATGATGTTTGTTAATTTTAACTTGTTAATACAGTTTGATTACTTTTATATCAATAAATAATCCAATAAATAACGCTGAGAGGTAACCAAAGGCTTGAAAAATTACTACCATGAAAAGTCCACAAAAATTCGCAAGTAGATAAAGTATAAAAATCCAAAACGTTGACCTTTATTTATATATAGAGAAAATGGTAAGCGCTTTCACTAATGCTTCTTCAGACCGTTAACATTCAAATGCATTTCTTAATTCATTATATATACATCACGTGAATAACTTCTAATCAAGCTCTTTAAAGGGCTATAAACCCAAAGAAGTACACGTTTCTCTACATCCACTATTAGTGAACAATTAAACATATTCAGCATACATTCGCTACAATATTAAACTACTTACTAAATGAAGTAGCTCATCATAGGATGTTATCTAAACATAGCGTAATTCTGCTGATTCATAAATGTGCTTATGTAATATAAATTATTTGCATTTAGAATATATAAATTGCAGTGAACTGCTATATAAATCCATTATATTACAACCAAAAATGCTTACATGGAAGCTGCACATCTTATGATGTATGTAAAACATCCCAAAAACTGAATACATTCATCATATATAAAAATAAAATAACTTAAAAACATTTAAAAAGAATTTCCATGAAATTTTAAATAACAAATAAAACAAAGATTATTCAAACAAATGATTCAGCTACCCAACGATGTATCATTAAACTTCAAGAGAGATACGCTTTGAACCTCTAAAAACAATCTATCTATTAATACTAGAAAAAACACATAACATAAATTGATCATATACATCCCATCTAATTAATTTCTAATATCTGCTGCCACTCCAAGCTAGCGGCCATGCACGTCAACTCCACAGGTGACCACACAACCAGATAGGACGCACACGACCAATCCACACCACGCTCCACGCCCAGCACTCCAACAGATGGATAGTATCTAAGTCTATTAAGATACTAAACACAATGTGAATCAATCATACATATCCCACCCGGCCGCACAATCCCAACAGAACCGACACACATAGTCACCAACCCAAAATAGCAGCAAACATCAGAAATCAAAAATTATTAAAAAAACAATCTCCAAACTATGCCATTATACGACACAAGTACATAACATTACTCTTAAAATTTAAATCTCATAAATACTAATATTAACTTTCAGAGCCCATAAAACGAAAATGCATATCTCAGAGTAGCAACTGATGTCAAACTTAATCTCTGAAATAGATTACTAAATAACATAAATGTTGTGCCATTGTTTTCAAGACATAATCTCATCAATGCTAATATTAACGTCCAGAAACCTATGATTATAACACTAATGATATAAGATCAATGCGTACTTATGTACAACCAGTAATGAATGAGAAAGCTGTCACATTCTCTTAAGGCGTCTCGCTCTAAGAGCAGGTTTAATAGATGCCCTGTCATTGAGACCCTTACCCTTGTCTGCTCTAAATGTCAAAATCCAATTAACGTCCCATCTCTCTGTGGTATTTCGAATATTTCCTTCCCTTATGCCAGGCACTAATTGGTCCACAACCATAAACTTGAAGCTATGATGTATACCGCCTGCAGTGTAAACATGTTTAGCTAGGGCATTATGATTATGTCCTATGCGTATAGCATAAAGATGTTCCCTAATTCTTGTTTTAAGCATTCTATTAGTTTTCCCAACGTAAAATGATTGACATGACTGGCATATAGCTAAATACACTATGTGTTCAGTATTACAAGAGGCTGTAACCTGAAAGTGATAGATATGTCCTGTGTTAGGATGTATAAATCTATTACCTGTGTTTATATAGGCACAGAAATTACAATTTCCACAGGGACTAGTGCCTGTATGTGTAGATGATTCACCTTTATTAATTGCATGGCATAAGAGGCTTTTAAGGTTGAATTTATTCTTATATAAAAAATTGGGTTTTTTGCCTACTATCTGTCTAAAATCATCATTACTTGTCAATATGTGCCAATGTTTGTTAATGATATCTATAATGTCTTTTCTATCATTAGTATAATACATAGGTATTCTTAAATGTTTAGCATCCCTTTCTCTACGTATAATGACATTACGTCCTTCTGAAAAATATGGTGCAGCTCTATCTTGCCTTAACTCACTAATGTTGCTTAGACACATCTTGATTTAATTTTCATTATATCCTCTTTGCATAAGTCTATGCCTAAAGTTATTAATTTCATCCTGAAAACAACACTCTGTAGCATTTAACCTTGAAATCCTCATACTCTGTATTTTAACTATATTATGAAATATGTGATGGGGATGCATACTTCTTCTATGTAGAAGAGCGTTTCTATAGCAATTTTTTCTATAGACCCCAGTATTAACTTGGTCAGTCATCACCCGTTCAACATAAACATCTAAATATTCTATCCTAGTATCTGAATAATGCGAGGTAAATCTCCAGTAAGAAGTCATGCTGTTAATTTCATCTATGTAAATTTGTAAACTTTCAGAACTGCCCTGCCAAACCAGGAAGATGTCAACATACGTTGAACCTACTATTCACACTGTGGCAACGGATAATTCAACCATTCTTTTAAGTTCTCCTACTCCTTTAAGTGGTCCTAAGGTGAATGACATGAGTGGACAGCATAATACTTCTAATGTGTGTTTGAGTCCTACTACAGTAGTACCATCGGTACGCCCTAAATCTAAAGGCCACAATCTATTTACTTCTAATTTTTTACATCAGGAAAAGTTCTTTCCACAATTCCCCCTCCCCATATCCATGGGGAAGGGGGACAAGCGAGGCCGCTCTATCAGTCATGGACGGCAGAAGTGGAAACTTTCAGAAGAAAGACAATCCAACCAAACACTCAAGAAAATGTGGAATCGCAAGAATGTGACTTAATTTGGAACATTTCCAATAAAATATTAGTGATGAAATTAATGTGTTGAATAAGGGCCTAATGTTTATTCCCACAGCTAAGAGCAAATTAACTGATGTTCTGACAGATATTAAAATTTTCGTCAGAAATGTCATGTTAAGATATCAATATGGTAATGATACCAGCAGTAGATCACAGCCCTTAAAGAAATTGAGCAACTATGTACCTCAGAACCATCCATTATTGGAAACATTCTATAAAATAGTTGAGGAGGATATATATGATTTTTTTTCAACTAGAAAATCTTGCAAAGCATATAATAACTTGAATTATCATGAAAGGCAAGCATTAAATAGACTTAGGCAAGATCAGAATGTTGTCTTTAGACCAGCGGACAAGGGAGGTCCTATAGTAGTTATGGACAAAACCCATTATGATATCAGTATGGAGAGCATGCTTAAGGATAATAAATATTATGAGGTAATTAATAAACAACGTCTTGAATCTATTAAATATAAGCTGTATGATATGATTTGTGAATTAGTTAATAGTCATATCATAGATAGAGAATTGGGTGAATTCCTATTAGTAGAATATCCAGTAATACCGAGAATCCATGGAATACCCAAGATACACAAGCATAGCACTAACCCTCCTATGCGACCTATAGTGTCAGGAGGTGGATGGTGCACAGAGCCATTATCTCTATTTGTTGAGAATCATCTTAGACCTATCATTGATATGAATACACACATTATTAAAGACACAAAGCAATTTTTAGTTGATTTATATCATCATTTCAGTACTTCTGTAGTGACTTTAGATATGTTGTTTGTCACATTAGACATACAGTCATTATTTATGATCATCCCTAATGGTATAGGTGTACATGCTATAAGACAGTATTTAGGCAAACATAGCCAATATGCTGGTCAAACTGATCTCTATGTTTATGGAAGTTATACTGAAGCACAATGTTTTTGTGTATAATGATAAAGTATATTTACAATGTGATGGCATAGCAGTGGGCACATCCTGTGCCAACAGCTACGCCAACATGTTCCTTGCCAGCTGGGAGGAAGATACTTTATTTCAGCATGAATTATACATCCACCATATTCGATTTTATCGACGTTTTGTAGATGACGTCTTCCTGGTTTGTCAGGGCAGTTCTGAAAGTTTACAAATTTACATAGATGAAATTAACAGCATGACTTCTTACTTGAGATTTACCTCGCATTATTCAGATACTAGGATAGAATATTTAGATGCTTATGTTGAACGGGTGATGACTGACCAAGTTAATACTGGGGTCTATAGAAAAAATTGCTATAGAAACGCTCTTCTACATAGAAGAAGTATGCATCCCCATCACATATTTCATAATATAGTTAAAGGACAGAGTATGAGGATTTCAAGGTTAAATGCTACAGTGTTGTTTCCAGGATGAAATTAATAACTTTAGGCATAGACTTATGCAAAGAGGATATAATGAAAATTAAATCAAGATGGGTCTAAGCAACATTAGTGAGTTAAGGCAAGATAGAGCTGCACCATATTTTTCAGAAGGACGTAATGTTATTATACGTAGAGAAAGGGATGCTAAACATTTAAGAATACCTATGTATTATACTAATGATAGAAAAGACATTATAGATATCATTAACAAACATTGGCGCATATTGACAAGTAATGATGATTTTAGACAGATAGTAGGCGAAAAACCCAATTTTTTATATAAGAATAAATTCAACCTTAAAAGCGTCTTATGCCATCCAATTAATAAAGGTGAATCATCTACACATACAGGCACTAGTCCCTGTGGAAATTGTAATTTCTGTGCCTATATAAACACAGGTAATAGATTTATACATCCTAACACAGGACATATCTATCACTTTCAGGTTACAGCCTCTTGTAATACTGAACACATAGTGTATTTAGCTATATGCCAGTCATGTCAATCATTTTACATTGGGAAAACTAATAGAATGCTTAAAACAAGAATTAGGGAACATCTTTATGCTATACGCATAGGGCATAATCATAATGCCCTAGCTAAACATGTTTACACTGCGGGTATACATCATAGCTTCAACTTTATGGTTGTGGACCAATTAGTGCCTGGCATAAGGGAAGGAAATATTCGAAATACCACAGAGAGACGGGAGGTTAATTGGATTTTGACATTTAGGGCAGACAAGGGTAAGGGTCTCAACGACAGGGCATCTATTAAACCTGCTCTTAGAGCGAGCCGGCTTAAGAGAATGTGACAGCTTTCTCATTCATTACTGGTTGTACATAAGTACGCATTGATCTTATATCATTAGTGTTATAATCATAGGTTTCTGGACGTTAATATTAGCATTGATGAGATTATGTCTTGAAAACAATGGCACAACATTTATGTTATTTAGTAATCTATTTTGGAGATTAAGTTTGACATCAGTTGCAACTCTGAGATATGCATTTTCGTTTTATGGACTCTAAATGTTAATATTAGTATTTATGAGATTTAAATTTTAAGAGTAATGTTATGCACTTGTGTCGTATAATGGCATAGTTTGGAGATTGTTTTTTTAATAATTTTTGATTTCTGATGTTTGCTGCTATTTTGGGTTGGTGACTATGTGTGTCGGATCTGTTGGGATTGTGCGGCTGGGTGGGATATGTATGACTGATTTGCATTGTGTTTAGTATCTTAATAGACTTAGATACTATCCATCTGTTGGAGTGCTGAGCGCGGAGCGTGGTGTGGATTGGTCGTGTGCGTCCTATCTGGTTGTGTGGTCTCGGTGGAGTTGACGTGCATGGCTGCTAGCTTGGAGTGGCAGCAGATATTAGAAATTAATTAGATGGGATGTATATGATCAATTTATGTTATGCGTTTTTTCTAGTATTAATAGATAGATTGTTTTTAGAGGTTCAAAGCGTATCTCTCTTGAAGTTTAATGATACATCGTTGGGTAGCTGAATCATTCGTTTGAATAATCTTTGTTTTATTTGTTATTTAAAATTTCATGGAAATTCTTTTTAAATGTTTTTAAGTTATTTTATTTTTATATACGATGAATGTATTCAGTTAATGGGATGTTCTACATACATCATAAGATGTGCAGCTTCCATGTAAACATTTTTGGTTGTAATATAATGGATTTATATAGCAGTTCACTGCAATTTATATATTCTAAATGCAAATAATTTATATTACATAAGCACATTTATGAATCAGCGGAATTACGCTATGTTTAGATAACATCTTATGATGAGCTACTTCATTTAGTAAATAGTTTAATATTGCAGCGAATGTATGCTGAATATGTTTAATTGTTCACTAATAGTGGATGTAGAGAAACGTGTACTTCTTTGGGTTTATAGCCCTTTAAAGAGCTTGATTAGAAGTTATTCACGTGATGTATATATAATTAATTAATTAATGCATTTGAATGTTAACGGTCTGAAGAAGCATTAGTGAAAGCGCTTACCATTTTCTCTCTATATAAATAAAGGTCAACGTTTTGGATTTTTATACTTTATCTTCTTGCGAATTTTTGTGGACTTTTCATGGTAGTAATTTTTCAAGCCTTTGGTTACCTCTCAGAGTTATTTATTGGATTATTTATTGGGTTTTTTGTCAGCAGAGAGGTATTTACACCATTGGGAATGACATTTTTGTTACTGCTTGACTTTTATATCAATGTAAATGTGCCTATATTGTAAGTGATAATTCAATAAAGGTGTTTAAAAAGCTACAACCCCACATATTTTACTCTGTTCTCAACCCAAAGCCATCAAACAAATAACTATTGTTTGGATCTTTACTGTAGATGTCTTTCCAGATCTCTCTTATTTTTTACCATAAGTGTCTCAGCCCTTGCAGGCAGGCCGACTCTCTATATATATAATATTATAATATATATATATATATATATATATATATATTATATTTATATATATATATATATATATATATATATATATATATATATATATATATTATATATATATCTATATATATATATATATATATATATATATATATATATATATATATACTGTCCACTTCAGCTTTCCACTCTTCCAGCAAACCAGCTGCTCCAACCAGCCTTCTTCTGCATTCCTCCTTGGAATCCTATAACGTTATCATCCACCCGATATTTCCCATTTTGACATGGGTGGGGATGTCATATCAACATGAATCAAATGTGACCAAATCACCTAGACTCGATGTTTACACCTCAGAGTGGTTAGTCCTATGGCATTTGCATAACATTCTTAGTTGCATACCATGCACTGGAACAACCACATTTAAATTTTGAGTTATCATCCACAGCTACTTTCCAGTTTCTTCATTCTGCTAAACTATGCTCTCATTTTCCCACCTCCTCTGTAAAATGTCACACATCTCAACTGCTGCCTCTTTTGTCCTTGGTCATTGTGGACCCATGCTATACATCCTCTTTTGAACATATATCACTTCTCCAAACTTGCCCCATTCTCAGCTGGCAAACTCTTGTACACTAACACTTCATATCCTATTACCCAAAGTCCTATACAATAACTACACCCTCTTTTTCAGCCATATTTAACTTTTATTTCCCAAAATTACACTAAGTTATTTTGATGGGCGGCCATGGTGGTGCAGCGGTTAGCATCGCCGCCTCACAGCAAGAAGTTCTCCGGTTCGATTCTCGGCTGGGGTGCCTTCTGTGTGGAGTCTGCATGTCCTCCCTGTGGTCACGTGGGTTTCCTCCGGGTGCTCCGGTTTCCTCCCACATCCCAAAGACATGCTGTAGGTGGATTGGAAACTCTAAATTGGCCCTAGGTGTGAGTGCGTGCATGTGTGTGCCTTCTGTGGAAGGTTGGACGCCAGGCTGGCAACTCAACACCGTAAAACTCCACTGCCAATCATGAGCAGACAGGTGATCCACCGTGGTGACCCCTAACCGGGAAAAAGCTGAAAGAAGAAGAAGAAGAAGACACTAAGTCATTTTGATCCTCTCGTTCTATCATATCCCATATACACTTGGTGCAGTGGTAGCATTGTCATCTCTCAGCAAGAGATTCTCTGGTTCGATTCTCAGCTGGGGTGCCTTTGGTGTGGAGTCTGCATGTCCTCCCTGCATTAGTGTGAGTTTCATCCTGGTGCTCTGGTTTCTTCCCATGTTACAAAGACATGCTTCTGCAGTATTTCTCCCTGGGCCTCTGTTGAAAATTGGCTTAGTTCCAATTTGGACTTTCCTGGTTAACAAATAATGAATAAATTGAACCCTGCAGACTTAAGTTTCTCAAATATAATCCCCAGTACATCATACAATTTTGTGTCTCACAGCTCCTTGAAAGTACTGTCCTTCCAGCTTCTCAGCACTACTTTCACTCCATTCAGCTTGCTAATTTTTTATTCATCTCTCTCTCTTCTTCCTCCTTAGCATTTCCCTTCCTTGTTGCCTCCTTATATCCTCCTAGCTCAGTCATGATAAATTCCTGTCTGGCTGTATCCTTAGCTGCTGTACCAGACTTATAGCTGCAGAGTAGCATCTGAAATCCAGCATCATCCCCATCACGTCCCTACTTGAAGCTTACCTTTTCATATCTTACTCTGTTTTTCCCTTCCACACAAACATTTCACAAATGTTATGCATTACTGACAGACTTATACTGTGAGTTTAAATGTATATTTCTGAGTAAATACCTATCTTGTTGTAAGATTATCACCCAAATTCTATGTTCCTGGGTTCATAGTTATATACTAGGCTAATCAACAAAAGGACCTTTATATGACTAGCTCTGCAGTCCAGCCCAACTCTATTCCTATGTATCTTGGGCATTTAATAAGAGTGAGGTTGTTAGGATGTTTCTAGAGGTTATGTTTGGAGATATGTTAGTTTGGCCATTATTGTCTGCCTCTGTTCATCAGAGACAGGGGGGCAAAACCTGGGGTGAATTTTTGATTTCTTCTATTTTACTTTCCACTATATTAACTGCAGCTGTCCATCTGCATAGTACTAATTTCACTCTGAGCACCATATCCTTAATGTGCTTTTCTTTTCAATAAGATCTCAGATAGATGGGTATACTATAAGCACTTATTACTTTTATCCTACCTTGTTTCCTGCAAACCTAAATCCATCTTCCTTCTTCCCATTCTTATAATTACTTACTTCATGGAAATGAAAACCAGTTCTGCACTACAGATGGTGGGGTTCTAGCAGCTCAACATGGCGGAGTGATCTTGCTGAACTCCTTTTTCCCAAATGTGTAAAAAAGTCTTAATAGTATATGACTGAGAACCGTGGAATAACAGATATTGAGAGGAAAAATTGCCTAAGCAGATACCAGGTTTCTGCATAAGTTATCCAACAGGGAAATTATGGAAAACATATTCAAGATGTTGGAAGCAGTTTTGCTGGAAATACAAGGGTTGCAAAGATGCACGTGATTATAACCGCCTTGGATTCAAAAGTTCATCCCATGCATGAAAATAGCAGGAGTTGATTATATAGAAGCAAGAGCTAAAGGTAGCCTAGTGTCAGGAGGTCTTATCCAAATTAACTTTGAAAGTCGATGACCTGGAGAGTAGATAAAGACAGGGGATAACATTGGGTGGCATCCTGGTGTCCATAACTAACTCTTGAGTTAATTTATTTACCTCATAACAGACTGCTGCCTGGTATAAATGATCCCACAGATATGGATTGGAAAACTGAACAAATCGATGGGGTGGGGAGAAAGGTACAAAACTCATAAAAAAATAGACAAGTTAATTGCAAGTTACACTACTACATAGCTAAAAATCAACTTTTAAATAATTCTTGTTTGCTTTCTGGTGAGAAGGTGGATGGTGTTCTGCTGCACACTTGCCAGGATTACTGTAAGGCTCTGTTCCTTCATCAAGCCACTTATATTGAGATATGAAGGGATCAAAGAAGTTACCTTTGGAGCTGGAGCGGGAAAAAATTAATCTGAGCTGGCAGTGGTAACGTAGAGCATGGGAGTTGTTTCAGCAACTGAAGGTCACATACTCCTGCTGAAAATGCCCCTGAACATAGTCCTCAAGAGAAAGATGATAGGAGGAAAACCGAATGAGTGAACCAAACCTACTTGGAAATGGCTTGGTTGAGCAGTGGTTCTGGCATCATGAGGAGGCAATTCATAGATTCATAGGTGTTTACTAGGCTAACGATCACAAGGGTTTTTTTAAGCTCAGCCATGCATCCCAAGTATAACCAGGGTAGAAGAAACATTTACAGGTTGCCTGTGTGCATTAGAGATGTAGGTACCAAACCAGGGATGAATTTCCAGTTCACCATCCAGTTGTCCAAGTTACACATAAATTGGGTTAAGGAGCAACTCTGCTTCAAATGGATGGGGAGCCTGTTCCGAAGACAGGGTAGTCTCTGGGATACATGCCTGTTTCTCCAGCAGGTCCTATTTATATCACAGGTAATGTTTACATCTTTAGAATGGGTAATTCTGGTGCTGTTTGTTTTGTGGACATGCAGGAGGTCTATCAGAGTGGGGTCTGACAATGCCTTATTTGCCAGGCATAAATCTCCCCTCAACAGCCTGTAGGAGACAGAATGCAGGGATAGGGCCTTGATGTGGTATGCATAGGACATGTTATCTATGCCTTGTATTCATTAAATGAATTTGTGTATATATACGCTGCTTATAATAAAGTGTCTCAGAAACACAGAAATTTTTTTAAATTGGGTGGCACAGTGGTGCAGCGGTTAACGTTGTCGCCTCACAGCAAGAGGTTCTCCGGTTCGATTCTCAGCTGGGGTGCCTTCTGTGTGGAGTTTGCATGTTCTCGCTGTGTTCGCGTGGGTTTTCTCCGGGTACTCCGGTTTCCTCCCACATTCCAAAGACATGCATCTGGAGCATTTCTCCCCTGGCCTCCACTGAAAACAGGCTCTGTGGAACCTAGTCGGACATTCCCGGTCAACAAATGTTAAATAAATCAAATAAAAATAAAGCAAGGACTACTTTGCCCAAATAATTTGCTAATTCTGCTAACCAAGCAATGCATTCTGGTAGTTGTTGAGCAATATAACCATTTCTTTTCCTTTCCCTCCTGTACCACTAGAGCATAGATTCATAGCCTGTTACTAGGCTAATGACCCAAGTTTCATTTCTAAGCCTAGCCAGGTTTTCCTGGATGAATATTGATGTCCTGTATCCAAATAGGACATTGAGATCCAGTGATTTATAAGCTACCTCTGTCCAAAAGGGATATGGGTGGCAGGCTAATTGTAAATTTCCTATTCCCCATCCATTTGTCTAAGTTGTGCTTAAACTGGGTAATAGACAAACTCAGATTCACTTGGATTGGAAGTCTGTCCCATAGGAGGCACAGTCTCTGGGACACATCAGTCTTTCCAGCATGTTCTGTTTAAGTCACAGACAAAATTCAGGCCCCTAGAACTTGTATCTCTAGCAGTGGCGGCTGGTGACTTCAAATCAAAGAGGAGCTACAGGAGACAACTGAATGGATGGGGCCAACTGGAAGGGGTGAGGCCAACTAGAAAGGGGTGGAGCTATGCTAGAAAAATGCAAAAACTGGGACTTTAATTAAATACGCTGCCCTGGGTGCCACTGCCAAACCATCATTATGAGAGTCCAATAAAAAAAAATGAATTGTAGAAGAAGAAAATATTTCAATGCATTGGCTACATGACAGCTTACTTAATATCTAGATGGAAACCAAAAAGATTGCGAGGCATGAAAAAATACATTACGTTTTAAATACATTACTGGAATGTCAGTCAAAATCAAGTATAAAAAAAAACAAGCAGCACTCAACTCAAACCACTTATCCTTGCACTGCAGTTCTAATTATAATTTATATTCAGCTTTATAAAAGTACCAAGTAACATGCTGAAACTAGCAATATCCCCCACTTGTAAAACTGTTTCTTATCCAAAAAAGACCTGCTACCTGACAACTATCTACTTATTTCATGGGGAAAACATGATCAAGGTAAAAAAATGAACAGCAGACAAGAAACTAGTTGAAGATAAATTGCTTAAAGGATTACTGCACAGGTTATGGACCATGTATGATAGATTGGGATTCTGTTCAGTTTATGGCTAAAGCCTGCAAAGATGACTGCAAGTCTCCAACAAATGTAATGACCTTCTGAAAATACTGTAATCCTGTCCTTTATTACAAATACTGTTGTATGTATTTCAATACCCAAGGCTTATACGCTATCTAGTTATGTAAATACTCTCTGCATGGCAACAACAAAAAGGCTTTTAATGTTGGTAATTCTTTAACAGTATGCTTATTAAAGCTTACTTGCATCTTACAGTGTCAGAAAAGCTTACCTGATGGTCATTAAGGCATTGCTACTTAAACACAGAGCTACAGACACTGCAACGGCATGCATTTTCTGAATAAGAAGCATAAATCAACAGGATAAAAATGACAGAAAACCAGAACATTCTGCAAAATCAAGGACAGATGAAAAGCCCCTGTAGTACTTGTGTCTACCTTGGATGGGGGGATACTCTGCACACTTACACTGCATAACTGCTCCTTGCCTTGCTTGGACACATCCAGAGTCACTATGTGGGGGAGTGGGGTGCAACATGTATGTCAGAATTTGAAATGTCTCTAGCTGACGGTGATGGCCCTGACACATTTGTCATACCTCTCAGCCTCAGAGCAAGAAATCTGGGCAAAGCCATAAACAGAAGTGGGACAAAGGCCCAAAAATTAGGACAATTCTTAAATATTGCTCTTATAAACTTAGAAAGATAATACAATAGTATGAATTTTCTGAAGGGTATGAAATCTGAAACTCAAATGTCTGTCATTATTTTCTAACTTCAATCTTTAATGATTTGCCACTAATTTGCCAGAAAACCACAATTTTATGAAAAACAGACCAAAAATGTGATGCAAAAATATAAAATAGCCACACAATACAGCTGGGAACCTGTCAAAGAAGGGACACTTTTTAATATTAGTACAGTTAACTAGAGTAGCTGAAAAAATAAGAGAATCTACATGCATTCCTGAAATTAAAAGTAATCTATAACTCTGAGCATTACAATTATTTATTAATTGTAAACCCTCCACGTTTTCTTCCAAATTTGACATTTTGCGGAGGGATTATTAGGGGGAGAGCAACATTTTGATCCAAAATCAGGGACAGTTGAGAGGTTTGGATATACCTAATTCTATAAAGTGATTTATTTGCGTGTACCTCTCATCCTCAACGTAGAAAATCTGGACAAGGCCAAATATATTGGTGGAACATACAAACAGTACTAAAACATGCTCTTGTATAAACTTAGTCAGTCGACAGAACAACAGGTCTTGCATCAGCATGCATTTTTCTGAAAAGTATGAAGTCTGAAACTCAATGTCTGTCATTATTTAGTGACTTCATTCCTAAATGATTTGCTGGAAAACCACAAATTTTGAGCAACAAACCAAAAATAAGAATCAAAAATCTACTCATTCTGCGAAAATCTGGACAGTTAAGAGGTATAGTTCAGCCGGGGCTGTGTGAGTTTGCCACCCCCTCTTCACAAAATCATGGTTGAATGGGGCCGCACCTTGCAGCTATTCCAATGTCCCATTACTTGGCTATTTCCCCCATTTACCATAAACATTGTAATGTGCATATTGCTTTACTTCTACGATCATTTGGATTTCATATAAAAGTTTTATTTTACATTTTACAGCACAAACACTTATGGACATCTGCTAAACAAAGTAATGCAGTCTCACAATGAAAATAGACTTAGCATTAAATCTCTCTGCCCTTGAAACTCACATTCATTGAAACAGCATTGAAAAAAAGGGCATAGCAAAATTCATTTAAAATGGGTGGCGAAAGCCAAACACACTCTGGCTAGGCTTATAAATGCCCTAGGGCAGATAGCCTAGTATGAACCTATGAACCTATAAACCTATGAAACCCACATTCAAAGAAAATACATCTGGCCAGTGGCAGATAAAGATTATCTTTGGGCTGTTTTCAAATCATAGGGCCCTTGCACAGGAAACATACATGTGTTCTCTGATACACCTTCCTGATTGTATTAATTATATTCCTCGTATAATACAGTACAGCTGTTACAGAGGGCATTTAACATTTATTGTTTTGTACATTTTTCCAGTAAACAATGAAACAAAATGCATGCACTAATAATGACAAAACTGCCCAGTTCAGAACATTTCCATCATAAGTCTGCTGAAACTTCTACAGTCCACCAGTGTCAGTAAATATGCACAATCTCTGAAGAAGTAAAAGTCATCTAAATAATTCCACATTAAAGAGATCTGTACCTAATGAAGAGGTTGCTGCTAGCAAACAACTTTAGTATTTCATTGTTTCATCTACAAATAAAGTGCCTGTTGCTGTTGAATAAATTGCCTATGTTACAATAAAAAAATGATAAGCTAGTAATATTGCAATAGGGAATGGATGACAAACTGATAACAGGTTCATTGTTACTAGGTATCTCCACCAAAGAGGACATTTGCGGGACTGCAGCATCCACCCCCTTTAAAAGCACAACACAATACAGTATCAGCAATGAATCTATATACGGGGGGAGTAGAACCCACAGCCTTCTGTATCAAAAAGGCAAGTACATTACCTGTTGTGCTATTAACAATACAAGCAGTTGCACCATAAGCAGCATTAAACTTCTCTTCAAGCTCTCAACTCCTTGTAAAATCCACCAGACTCTCAACTGTACCTATCAACTTTGTAGCAAGAAATCTGGAAAAAGCCAACATTTATTGGGGGGAGACAAAAGCCAAAAAACTAGGGACACTTTTTAAACATTGCTTGTATAATCTTGGAAAGTCGCTAAAAGAAAATGCTGTGCTACCACTATGCATTTCATCGCTAAGTCTTGAATCCTGGACCTTGTGCACTACAGTCAGAGCAACATACCACTATGCCAAATCAACTGCTTTGTAAAAAAGCAGGTAGACTGAAACTTAAATGGCTATCATTTACTAAATTCAGTTCTCAACCTCTTAGCACGAAACACCTTGGCAAAGCCAGTAATGGGGGAATACAGCCCCCAAACATATTCACTGAATTCAGTTTTCACCATAGCATAAAACGCCTGGACAAAGCCAATAATGGGGGAATACACCCCAAAAATAGGGACAAATTTCAAATATTGATCTTATAAGCAGAAAATTGCTAGAATATGAATAAGAACATGAAGTCTGAAATTCAAATGCCTGTCATTATTCAAAATACAGAAGCATTTCAAAAGTGGTGTGGATAAGGACTTCAAGTTCTTGCTACATGGTCCCAAGGTAGAGGGTTTGAGTCTATCTAGCCACCAGGTATATTTAACTGGGGCATTACACACACACACACACACACACACACACACACATACACACACACACACACATACACTGCAAAGTCTGTTTATCCAAAATCAAATGTGTGATGTTCTGGGACTTCTGTTTTTTTTTTCTTTTTTTTTATTTTATTTTTCTTTTTTACTTTAATTTTCTTTTCTTTTTACAGCTGGGGGGGGGGGGGTGCAGTTCTGCAGCCCAATAGCACGAGCCACCCGTGATCTCTAGTTCTTTTTGGCTTACAAATATGTAGGAGATTCATTAAGAATGGGGTTTGCGGATGTCTTATAAGCCAGGCATAGATTAATTCTCAGCAATCTATTTCAGACTGAGTAGAGATGAAGGGCTTTAAGGCACTCTGCATAAGGCAGATTTGTTACAACTTGTATACCTTTTGTAAGACATCTTTAAGGTCACTCTAGCTGCTGCATATGCCTGGTCAAGTACATACCAAATGGAGCATTGTACAACATGACTGGTCGGATAAGTGTGGAGTACAGTGGGATAATAACCTCTTTGGACTTAGATGCCATGCCCTTACTTAAAAGTTGTGCAGCATAAAAGGATTTCCTCACCTCTGTGGCCACATGATGGTCAAAGGTAAGGCTACTGCCTATGTGTGTACTCAGATCCCTGACCACTGGGTGTATTATCAACATGGTAATTAACCAGGATGGTTGATTTCCCAAAGGGTACAATTATGCATTTCTTAGCATTGAGTTTAAGCCCATGGCTTTGTCACCACTTTTTAGTCAATTATAGACCTTCTTCAAGTCTGCTAGTGCCTGCAGGTGAGTCAGTGATAACCTCTAGCTTGCAATCATCTACAAACTTAGTCAGCCATAAATTTTCAAAATTTGCTTCCATTTCAGAGAAATAGATGCCATAAAGGAGTGTTCCCAATACTTAGCCCTGGGGGACTCTGCTAGTGGCTGGCCTTTTGGTGGCATCACCTATTTTGACCTCCTGTGTCCTATCAGTGAGACAGTTGGCTATCCAGTGGGTGACAAGGGTTTATACCTAAATTAGTGAGCTTGTCTGTAATGCCCAAGTCAGGAATTGTACCAAGAGCCTCGGCCAGGTCGAGGTAAGCAGTGTGCATAGTCTTACTTTCATCCAGTTCTTTGGTGACCCTCTAAAAAAAGTCCACCAGATTTAATAGGTATGACCTTTGTTTAACAAAGCCAAACTGTGGGTCCAGTGTTTGCACTTTACCTATGTTCTCATTTATATTGTCCATGATGATTCTTTCCATGGCCTTACATATGAGGCTGGTAAGACTTACGTAGCAGTGATTTGACCTCTTTTGTGCAGGGGAATGATTGTAGCTGTCTTCCATTCTTTGGGCACAAAACCTGACTGAGGGTTCCAGTTGAAAAGTATTTTAAGTGGACCAGAGAGGTTATGTTTCATGCTATTTATTAAACATCCCAGGATGTTATCAGGGCCCATCCATGCAATGTGTTTGGCCTTGGAAAGTTCATTGATGACCTATTCCCTGGTAAATGTTGGAAGGATTGTGCTATATGGTATTTCCTTTGGATTATCAGGGGGAGGGGGGTTAAAATTGTCCACTAAATGGAAATGTATCTGCCTTCACCCAACCTAATCCAAGGGGGTTCTTGCTCTGGTTCCCAAGTTCTACAACTCTCATAGGTATCTTCCTATGAGCCTATCTAAGCTCTCAACAATTTCTATAGCTTCTCTCTAAGCTCTCACCTCCTACAGCTACCCTCACACAGCCCAACCTTGCAAATATTGTAAATAGCATTCTACTGTTGATGTGTGTATGTAAAGCGTATTTACATTTTCTTAAAAGGTTTGTATGTAAATTGTTTCCACACCTAACCCATATCTGTTTTCCTCAAATGAAACTGTGTGATCCCTACCTTCAAGCTTAATGAATTTGTTAAATATGAATGATATTGAATGCAATTATGAGTAACTATTCTATATAAGATCTTTAATAATAACTATCATTTGTATCTAAATTGTATAATGCATCTTGGAGCTTTTCTCCCCGGGCCTCCACTGAAAATGGGTCAGTTCAGCCCAGTGGACTTCCCCGGTAATCAAATTGCAAATAAATAAAAATAAATAAATACATTTGAACTGAAACGGTCAGCTAAAAGTTTGGCAGTGGCCTCCAGTTCAGTGTGGGTGATGCCATTTACAATAAGTTCTGCATATTGTTGTGCATTTCCCCTGAGGTTTCAGACATAGCTGTAGAAACCTTTGTGGTTGTTATTTCCCTGGGAATCTATCTTTTTCTTCAAATTTAGCCTTTGAATTATTAATTAACCCTCTTAGCTGCCTGTTTAGATCGGTTAGAGGGCTTTTATCATGTACGGTTTTGTTCCTCCTATGCTTGGCCAAGATTTTGTTCTTTTGTTCTTTAACCGATTGATATTGTGATTCCACCAGGGTGCCTTGTCGTTTGAGTTTCTCTTCTTAATAAAAGTGGGCACAGCTTGCACTATACAGATATAAATATGGTTGTAGAGAGATTTTGTAAATAGTTCAGTGTATTTATTCTATGGTGTTTACAGGGTTTGGTTGCTTGAAGTTCAGCGAAGGTATTGCTTAGTAGAGAGAGGCTAGGCTCGGAATAGTTCCTAAAGTTTTTTGGTTTTGCTGTATCCCGGATTTCACTTTTATTTCAAGTAATACTGCCTTATGGTCAGATCTGACAAGTGAAGATATTACACTGGGTGAGGAACATTGTCTTCACATTTTTGTGAGTACAAGATCAAGGATGTCTGTACCCCTAGTAGGAGAATGGACTGACTGTTCCAGGACATTGGTATTAACAAAATTTAGGAATCACTGGGCTTGTGCATTAGAAGTAGTGTAGGATTCCCAATCTATAGAGGGGTAGTTGAGGTCCCCCCTGAATATCATATTGCACTGAATGGTGAGGGACTATAGCATATTATGATAGGTAGTATCGGCTTTCTGAGACATGGAAGAGAAAAAGAAGTTATGTCTTACCATAACATTCTATCTGTGATGTTGATCCTCGTTCAGTCTCATTACGCATGAGTATTAGTTCCGACCTCGGAACCGAGCCGGCCATTTTCCAAGCTTGCTTCAGCCACAAACTCTCGAGCTAAACTCTTACCCATAATTCCCCTCTCCCTGTTACCTCAGATTGAGTTTGCATGTCAAAAGAAGGTAGAGGCTACCTCTGGTCAACTGACCTATCTGAATCGGAAGGTGAGATCCACTATAAGCCTTAGGAGGGGGATGGAGGGAGGGTCGTAATGACTGAACAAGGATCAACATCACAGATGGAATGTTATGGTAAGACATAACTTCTTTATCTGATGATGTTAATCCTTGTTCATTCCTTATGCATGGGACAGAGTCCCCAGATACCTTATTTCTTGGGAGGCCCTCATGGAAGGATGTTCCTGAGCACCATAGAGCCAAATGATGCTCTTCCCCTGGAAGCCAGACCTAATTTGTAATGGCTGATGAAGGTATGTGGTCTAGCCCATGTATCAGCTGCACAAATGTCATGTAAAGAAGCTCTAGCATGGAAAGCAGCTGAGGTTGCTACTGAGTGAGTAGAATGAGCCTTGACAGTGGTAGTTAACTGAACATTATACTTGCTGTAAATAAAGGTCACGCAGTCTTAGCCATCGTGACCTTGGAAACAGCACATCCTAATCTAGGTCCAGAAAAGGCCAAAAAAAGATGATCTGGCGAGAAGCTTTAGTTCTGTCCAAGTAAAATCAAAGTTGTCTGTGAATGTCTACGGTATGTAGGCAATACTCTCCTGTGTTTGAATGATCGGGAAAGAAAACTGGCAATTCAATGGTTTGGTTAATGGACATGTCAGAAATCACTTTGGGCAAAAAGGTAGGATTAATTCTCAATGACACTCTGTCCTTATGAAAGGTCAGATATGGCTTCTTGATGCACAAGACTTGAAGTTCGAAGATAGGTCTGGCAGAAGTAATGGCAACTAAGAATAAAGTCTTCCAGGACAAGTACTTGAAGTCACAAGAAGAAGCTGGTTCAAAGGGTGACGTTGTCAAAGCTTGTAAGACTAGAGCCACATTCCATGGTTGAGTGGGTTCTCTAAAGGGAGGTTTTAGATGAAAACCGCCTTTTATGAAGGTCCTGCATAATTTCTGAGACATGAGAGAAGAATCCTGGACCCCATTGTGGAAATTAGAAATGGCGGCCAAGTGAACTCTGATCGTGGAAGCAGAAAGACCAGACTGGAATAAATCAGACAGATATTCTAGCACTAGGGGCATTGGTGCTGAGAAATGATCTATCTGTTTTTCTTTTAGCCAGATAGTAAACCTCTTCCACTTGCTGAGGTATGTATTTCTGGTAGACGGCTTATGAGATGCAATGAGGATGTCACGTACAGGTAAGGATATATCATTCTGCCTGGCAATCACTGGAAGTGGAGGAGCCAAGCTGTGAGCTTTAGGCTGTTTAGGTTGGGGTGAATCAGATTCTGTGGATGGGAGATCAAGTCTGGGGTTGGATTGAGAGTTCATGGTTGATCTAGCAGGTGAGATCACAGGAAGGGGAACCAAATCTGATGAGGCCAAAATGGTGCTATGAGGATTAATTTGCTCTTCAACCGGCGGGCTTTTTCAGGACCTGGGGAATGAGGGGAAGAGGAGGAAATGCATAAAGTAGACCCGAGGGCTAGTCATGGACTAGAGCATCCCTGGATGACTGTCCCTGAGGGAGAATCAGGGTGAAAAAATTGCTGCATTTGTGATTGGTTGGGGAAGCAAAGAGTTCGCAGCAAGGAAGACCCCAGCGGTTGAAAATCTCCGCTGCTATCAAGGGATTCAGGGACCACTCGTGAGGTTGAAGAATGCACCTACTGAGTCTGTCTGCTATCACGTTGGAACTCCCGGAATGTGCGTTGCTAGAAGAAAGCGGTTGGTAGCCATCGCCCACTGCCATAATCTCATGGCCTCTCGACAAAGGGGATAAGACTTCATTCCACCTTGCTTGTTGATGTACCAGACCACTGCCATGTTGTCTGATTTAATCGCAATGGTCCCAGATGGTAACAGGGGATGAAATGCTTGTAATGCCAGAAGCACAGCCCTCAACTCTAGAACATTTATATGCAAATGGGCCTCCATTTCGGACCACGTACCTTGGACAATCTTTCCCTGAAATAGACAACCCACCCCATCAGGGAGGTGTCCATGGTCGCTGTGGCTGTGGGCTGTTGGGGGGAGAAGGTACGGGACCATTGAAGCAGATTCCGAGACAACCACCAATTTAAGTCCTGCTTGCATCTGTGAGTTATCCAAATCTCGGCTGAAGGAGGGAGCTGAAAGGGGTACCACTGAGTGAGTAGTAACCACTGCAGAAGCCTCATGTGAAACCTGGCCAGGGGAACAATTGTAACTAAGGCTGTCATGGAATCCAACAGCTGTAGAACCGAATGAGCTGAGAATTTCTCCTTTGAGAGGATTGGAATCAATTGTTGTCTCAATCTTTGAATTCTGTGCTCTGGAATGGATGCTCTGCAGTTCTTTGTGTTCAGGAGGACCCCTATGAACTCTGTGTATTCAGACGAGGTGAGATTGGATTTTTGCCAATTTATGGTTATGCCTAGCCTTTCTGCGGTGTAAAGAGAGAAAGCCAGGGCTTTTTCTAATAGATGACTGGTGGAGGCGGTGATGAGCCAGTCGTCTAATTATGGAAAAACCTGGAATCCCTGTAGTTGTAGGAATGCTGTGATGACTGCCATGCACTTTGTGACCACTCTGGGGGCTGTAGAGAGTCCGAAGGGCAGTACTCGGTACTGATAATGACTGGTTCCTGCATGGAAGTGAAGGAATCTCCTTGACTGTTTGTCCACTTTTATGTGGTAGTACGAGTCTTGAAGATCTATAGAGCACATCCAATCATCTTTTTCCAAAAGTGGGAGGATAGACTGTATAGTGACCATCCGGAATTTCTGTACCTTTATGACTTTGTTTAACACACTGAGATCCAAAATTGGTCGCCAGTCCCCGGTCTTTTTTGGCACCAAAATAGTCTTGAGTAGAATCTGGATCCTATCTGGTCTGGTGGGACTGTTTGGATGACTCTTTTGCTTAGCAGCTTTGCAATCTCTAATGCTGCCTGTACCCTTTGACTGGGTGGCATGTCAGGTAATTTCCTTAAGGTGGCGGGATAAAGATCGAATGGGATATGGTAACCTCTGGTTATTATCTTTTGTACCCAAGAATCAGTGGTGATGGTTAGCCAAGCAGAAGGGTACAAAGAGAAATGACCTCCAACCACTTCCAGAGGAAAGCAGTTGGGCCAGTCCTCAGGAGCACTGGTAGGGATGGCCAGTGAAAGAATCCTTGGAAAGTACAGTTGTGTACACTTACCATAAATGTAGATGTTCGAGTGTATTCACTGTTGCAGTCATTACATTTGGGTAATCTGCTGGCAGGTTGCCCTCAGTCGGCCTGATTAACAAAGTCTTGGGTCCTGCATTGATTGCTGTCCCTTCTTCCATGACATCAGGTTGTCAGTGGGTATAAAACATGCAGCCAATGCCATTACATCAGTTTTTCTTGCCCCAGATGTCAGGTGCCCCCCAAATGGGGAGCAATATATATATATATATATATATATATATATATATATATATATATATATATATATATATATATATATATATATATATATATATATATATATATATATATATATATAAAATTAGATATACCTCCAAACAAAAGCAAATATACCAAAAAGTCTTTTAAGCATAGTAAAAGAAAGAAGAGGTATAGTAAAAGAAAAACAGAGGGCTGGAGGGAGGGTAACCAGGACTGCAACAGTGAATGCACGTGAACATCTACATTTATGGTAATTGTACACAACTGTACTATGTTCATCATGTTTCACTGTTACAGTCATTACATTTGGGTAGATTCCCAAAGCTAAGGTTGGGAGGATGGATTTATACAACATTAAGACCAGCTATAAGGCCCTGCAAAACAGCAGTGGCAAAGCCAGCTCTGGATTTAGAGAAAATTGGCAAGTGATAATGCTTGGTGAAAGTATGAACTGAACTCCAGGTAGCAGCTTCTAGAATATCCCTGGTAGGAACACCTCTGAGAAAGGCTGCTGAAGTAGACGCAGCCCTGGTGGAATGAGATCTGATCCCCTGGGGGACAGGTTTTCCATGGTGCTAATAACAGAAATTAATACAATGGCTAATCCATTTAGAAATGGTTTGCTTTGAAATAGCCTTCCCCTCTGCCCCTGCAGTAAATGCTACCAGCAGTTGTTCAGATTTTCTTCAAGATTTAGTCCTGGCCAAGTAAAGTCTAAGTTGTCTGTGCACATCCAATGAATGCAGAATCCGCTCTCCCTTGTTCTGTGGATTTGGAAAGAAAGTTGGCAAATGAATGGACTGATTAAGAGCCACACTAGATACCACCTTGGGCATGAAAGATAGATTGGTCCTGAGTGACACCCTGTCCACATGAAAGATGATGAAAGGCTCCACTGCCATAAGGGCCTGTAATTCAGATATCCTTCTAGCTGAAGTGATTGCTAAAAGGAAGGCTGTTTTCCAGGAAATAAATTTTAAGTCTGCAGTTGCAGCTGCCTTGAAAGGAGGTAGAGTGAGTTTCTCCAATACAAAGTTAAGGTCCCAGGCAGGGGTTGGAGCTCTCCTGGGTGGTCTCAAGTTTTTGGCCCCTCTGAGATACTGCTTTAGAAGAGGATGAGAGAAGGGGGAGGGGGTCTGTGTTGTAATGTGCTAAAATAGCTGAGGCATGGATTTTTATGGAAGAAAAAGACAGGCCCTTGTGAAGCATCTCAGTTAAGTATTGCAAAATCTGAGGTAAACTGGGCACTGCTGTGTTCATCCCTTGAGATTGATTCCAGGCACATAATCTTTTCCATTTGTCAGCATAAGATTTTCTAGTACTAGGTCTTCTCGTCTCCAAAATGACATCCATCACAGGTTTGCTGAGGGATGCTAAGGCTGAATTTAAGTGATTAGTCAGGCTGCAAGATTCAATGTTTGGAGCTGAAGGTGCAGAATTTGGTTCTCCTGCTGAGACATTAAAAAAAGTGTCTGAGGCAGGTGCCACAGTGAAATATGAGACACACTGTGCAGGAATGGGTACCAGTGTCGGCGAGGCCAGTCTGGAGCAATCAAAATCATTTTTGGTTTGTCCTGTTTGACATTTAGTAGAACTTTGGTGAGCAAAGGCAGAGGGGGAAAGGCATAGACTGATATGTTTTTCCAGCTGAAGGTCAGAGCATACACTTTCCAGGCTTTTTTGTGATGAGTTCTTGTGCAAAATTTGTCCAACTGGTAGTTCTGGGGTGAGGCAAAAAGATCTAAATCTGGGCTCCCGCATTTGTGTGTCAACATGTTGAAAATCCATGGTTCCAGTTTCCATTCGTGAGGGTCCATGAGATGTCTGCTTAGTTCATCTGCCAGAGCATTCTGTCTTCCTGGCAGGAATTGAGCTTGTAGTTGTACTTGGTAGCTCAAGGCCATGTTCCACAATGCCATGGCTAGTCTGCAGAGGGGGTAGGAATGTGTACCCCCCTATTTGTTTATGTACCGCATAACCGTGGTGTTGTCCGTCTTTATCAGCAATTGTCCTGGATGAAGTTAGTCCTTGATGGCTGTCAGTGCATTCTGTACAGCTAGCATTTCTTATTGATTGATATGAAGGTGCATTTGATTTGGGCTCCATTTGCTCTGAATGCACTTCCCTGCCAGATGAGCCCCTCATGCATAATCTGATGCATCTGTAGTTAGGGTTTGGGTGGCAGGGGGTGGTGTGAATGGCAGTCCCTTGTTTTGGTGGCAGGCCTCTGCCCACCATAGGAACTCTAGGTGCAGGCAAGGTATGATAGGAATCATTGTTTCCAGGCTGTGATAATGTTGACTCCATAAACTTTTTAAGTACCATTGAAGTTTCCTCATATGCAGTCTTGCATATGGAATTAGAAGAATGCATGAGGCCATGAACCCCAAGGCTTGCAGTATTTGCCTTGCAGATAGCAGGGTATTTGTGGCCACCTGTTTGAAGTAAGTCACCAAATGAATTTGCTTTTCTGGCATAAGGAAAGCCATCTGGGCAGTTGTATTCAAGCTTGCACCCAGGAATGTAATTTTTTGAGACGGTACCAGTTGAGATTTCTTTTCGTTTATGGTGTACCCTAGGCAGATTACAAATGCCATATGTTTTAGAAGAATGGCCTGGTTTTCTGCCTGAATTAGACAATCGTCCAGGTATGGATATATTTGAATATATCTTTGCCTGCAAAATGCAATTACTGGAGACAGGCATTTTGTGAATACCATGGGCACAGTAGACAAGCCAAAGGGCAGTGCAGGGAACTGATAATGCATGCAGCCTGCTTTGAAGTGTAGGAATCTTCTGCAAGATTCCCTGATTGGGATATGCAGGTAAGCCTCTTTTAAGTTGAGAGATGCCAACCGGGCATCCTTGCCTAGCATAGGAGTAGCTGGTGAAGAGTCAGCATCTTGAATTTTGGAATGTCCAGAAAGGTGTTTAGAGTAGAGAGGTCCAGAATTGGACGCCATGATTTGTCTTTTTTGGGTACCAGGAAAAGTCTGGAATAGAAACCTTGTCCCTTTTCCTCTTCTGGTACTAGTTGAATTGCCCCATGTTTAGAAGGGAAAGTACTTTTTTCTGAGCCTCTGCCCACTGATTTGGGGGCAGGTCTGGCCACCCGTTAGGAGCTAGCAATGTGTGGAAATGAAATCTGTATCCCTGGGACACTATATTTAAAACTCATTTGTCCTGGGTTATAAGTTGCCAGTTTCTTGAATGAAGAACCAGTTTTCCCCCCAAAGGGGCGGCTAAGAGGTAAGTGCTTGGTAATTTCAAAGGGAGGTCATTGAGACTGTTTACCATAGGGTGGTGGCTTGTTGTTTCCAGACTTGGAAGTGGAAGCCCCCCATTATTTAGTTTTGAAAGTCCTTTGGGACTGAAACCTGGTGGTTTTGGAATGTCTGGGTTTGGTCGTAGTGGCTCTGGAAGGAGCTGGAAAGGACCAGTTCTTAGTAGGCCAATGCCTACTAAATCTAGGAAGTTGCACTTGTAAGAAATCGTTCACAGTTTGGGTAGATTTAGCTTTATCTTCCATCTTTTTAGAACTTCTTCAGCCTTATTGCCAAATAAGTGATCCTGCTGTAAAGGTGCATCCAAAAGTTTTGCTTTAACATGATCAGGTAGAGATTACTTCTTAAGCCAAGCATGCCTTCTAAGCACAGACCCAGTAACAGCAGACTTACAAGAGGCCTCTAAAGAATCAAAACCACATTGCAAAGTATGTTTGCCAACTTGTTCAGCTGAATGCAATAAATCCTGCAAATCTTTATTCTCCACACAGTCAGAAATCAACATCATTTTCTGTTTAAGCAGTCCCATGATATGCTGTCGATATTTTAGCATATGAAATTGACAGCTTAAAGCCCTGATTGCTAAGGTTGCAGAAGTATAAACCTTTTTACCCCATCTATCCAGTGCCCTGGAGTCTATCAGAAGGGGTAGGATTTTTAGCAGTAGAAGCCTTAATGCCCTTGGGTACCTGAGAAATGGTTTCAGGGTCCGCAACAGGATTTTTGAAAAGGAATTTGGGGAACTCAGGAACCCTATAGTACCTGTCTGGTTTGCTAGGGGCTGGAGGCAAGGAATTAGGGGCCATACTGGATTCCGAAAACACATGATCAACAATATCTAGTACAGGAGGTATAGCCAAAGGCCTATGCTGAGGAAGAAGAAGGAAATCCCTAAGCCTCTTTTTGGATTCAGAGAAATCATGACTTTCCCAGTGGAAATGCTCTCTTAAGGTATGTAAAGTTTCCCCAAAAGAGAAATCCTCAGGCTGAGAAGCAGAGGGAATGGAATCCTCTGCATCAGAGTCCTCATAAGTAGGTATGGACAAATCCAGATCATTAGAAGAGTCAGAAGAAACAGAGTTTTGTTCAGAAGATTCATAGTCATATTCAATCCTAGGCCTCTTGGGGGGGGGGGGGGCTGACTACCCCTGATTAGAGTAATTAAATCTTCAGCCATTTTGATCATTTGTTTTTTAGGCATAGGGGGTCTGAACATGTGGCCTGGGCATCGTTTTTTTAGACATAGATTGAGATTTAGGCCTTAGCACTGAAGCTGGAGTCGGTTTAATATGCGAATCTGTAGGCCTGAAAACACCCTCAGAAGCTGGTGCTTGCTCAGTGGCTCCAGACCCATCCAAGGTAGAGAAATCCGCGGGTTCCACATGTGAAGCATCTCATGGCATACCGGACTCTGAATGGGTCTCAGTAGAGGCCTGCGAATCAGAAGTTGCAAACATCAGGGGCTGCAAAAGTGCCTCACTGAGTACGGGTGAACTGGCGACTGGCTTAGGAGAAGCGTCGTTGGCAGTTTTGGACCTCAACAGCCTGTTTCTGTCTTTTTCTTTGCATTTTTTCGGTATTCCGGTAGTCAGATGGCTAACTGATGTCATTTCTGGATAATTAAACTGAGAACCAAAATATTTTGAAGCAAAAATGTACCGACAATGGATAGTGTGCAGATTAAATAAAGCACAAAACCGACAGCAAGGTACATCGTGGTCAGGGCCTAGGCAAGAAATACAGTACAAATGAAAATCCTTATGAGGTATTTGCTTCCCACAAGTAATACAATTATTAACTTTTACTGACATCGGAAAGGAGCAAGAAAAAGTTTCCCCAACGGGGTACTTAGCTTTAAGATGAAGACTTCGGTTCTGAAACTCGAAAATGAAAATTTCAGGAGTCGGCCGGCACTTGCGAACTGCTTCTGTTTCGGGCACCACGCGGCAAGAAAGACTGATGTAATGGTGTCGGCTGCATGTTTTATACCCCTGATGACCTGACGTCATGGAAGAAAGGACAGCAACCGACGCAGGACCCAAGACTTTGTTAATCAGGCCTACTGAGGGCAACCTACCAGCAGATTACCCAAATGCAATGACTGCAACAGTGAAACATGATGAACATCCCTGGTTATGCAGACCTCTTCTGCCCCGAAAGGGGCGTCTTCCCTGAAAATTTCCCCCTCTGCCTCTAGGGGAAAAATTGGCCTGTGTGTCACGGAAGGATCCCTGAGATTTTTTGTACCATATCTTCCCACTCTTTTGGTTTCTGGAGAAAGCCCGTTGAGGGGAAGAATAACGGACACCCAAGGCAGAAAGGGTCTTACCGTCCTGTTCACATCTAGCCAGTGTGCTTTTAAGTTTGGGACCAAACAACGAAAAGGCTTCAACTGGAGCATTGATAAAGGAAGCCTTGACGGTTTCCACAAAATCACACAAGTGCATCCAGGCAAGTCGTCTCAGAACAGCGCCTGCACCCGCTGCTCTAGCTGCTCCTTCTGATGCATGAGAAATGAGATGCATGGAGGAGTTAGAAATAGATTCAATGGTGGCTAATTGAGAGGCCACTTTGTCACGGACCTCATCAGACACAGCACCAGCCAAAGTTTCAGAGATCTCGGAGATTAAGTCTCTTTGAAGCCTGGTAAAATGTACCATATAGTTCAGAGCCCTGATTGCAAAGGTCCCTGATGCAAAGGTATGCTTCCCAATTTTTTCCAGAGCCTGAGACTCTCTGTTGGGTGGATGAACAGTCTGGCTTTCTTCATCCACCAGGTCCTTTTTAGTTACAGCCGCCACCACCAAGGCATCTACTGGAAGATCTTTGGACCAATAGGGGTCGCTCTCAGGAGGGGACAAAATTTTATCTGGCCTCCACGGAATGTCCTCAGCTGTGTCAGGAGCCTTCCATGCATGCTGCATGACAAGACGGACCAGTTCATCGGCAGGTGGAGTAACCCAGGAGGTAGGGGGCTGGGCATGAAAGGTCTGTAGGAACACAGAGTCTTCAGAGGTTGGGTTAGAGGGCTGCCAATCACCTCTCTGTTTCAGGATTTCTAGGATATCTCCAAAGGATACCTCAGAGGGTGACCTAGAAGACCCTTCCCCATCATCCAAGTCTGTGTCTTCGGTGAGGGACTCCTCAGTGGAGTCCATGTGTTTCCTCTTACATGAAGACTTTAGATGAACTTTCTCAGCAAGAGGAACTGGGGAAGACAGCTCAATATGGGCCTCCTGTGGGGGTAAGTCCTGAGACTCTCATGCCCGGTGTTCTTGTGTAAAAAGCGGGGGCACTGATAGTATAGAACCATCACATGATGCAATAGTCTTCTGTCGACTCGGAGTCCCTGGATGGCTGTGAAAAGCTGAAGAAGGGGCAACACAGTTAGCGTCCTGGGTAGTGGCAAGAGAATCCTGCTACAAAGGCAACTGAGGCTCCTTAGTGAGATCCAAAAGTGGAACCGGAGGTGAAGACTGTGCTATAGTAAGGGGCTTCCAAGACAGTGATGGGGGCTCTGATGAAGAATGGTCACCTCCCGAGGAAGTACAAGTCCTGGGAGGAAGAATACCTCTAGCCAGAAGCAATTGATCCACAAGGCGCAGCACATCGTGTTCAGAGAGGCTTCTAGTGGATCTCACAGACATAGCTGAAGGAGAATCAGGTCTATTCAAAGTCGGAACAAGTTCGGTGCTCACAACGGTGGGAGTCTGTACCACAAAAATAAGAGATGGCATGGCCTGAACAACAGTAGTATGCCCCAAGGGAACCATTGGTGCCAAAGGTAATGTCTGCACAGACGAGGTCAGTACTGAAGTGGTAGCTGGCAGTGTAGAAAGAGTCTGCAACAGAAAAGGAATGGTCAGTGCTGAGCGAGTAGTCAGCGCCAAATCGATGGTCTGAACCTAGAGGGAGACTGGCGTTGATACACCTATCGGCGCCGACAAAAACTGTATGGACTGTACTGTCGGTGCCGATGAAGGAGTCTGAACCGAGGAGCCCCTCTGTTCTGATGCTGTATGAGGCATACTACTCAGTGCCGAAAAAGCAGATGGTGCAGACGGACTCGGAACCAAATAACTAGGCTCCGAAATCATTGGTGCCGAAGAGGCCAAATCCGTAGTGGAAAGCTTAGGTTTTTTATGTCTCGGTTCCATAGGGCCTCCAGCCGGAGAGGATGGAAGAGACTTAGATTTTTTATAATCATCACCCCTTTTCTTGTGGGAGCTTGGAGGGGATGAGACCTCCATCCCAGAAATAGCCTCTGAAAAGGAAGATTTAAGTAGCCCCTTTAAAATCACCTTATTCTTTCTTTCAATGGCAGTCCTGTTAGTGAAATTCTTACAAATCCCGCAAGGCGGGTCAACTGTTAAAGGAGGCACACCCAAACAATAAACACATAAAGAATGTGCATCAGAGACAGGCAATTTATGGCCAAATTCCACACATCTTTTAAAACCTGGACTGCCTTTTTTATCTGTCATAGTAAAGAAAGGGAAAGAAGGGTTACCAAAAAGGAATTACCCGAAGGTAAGACCCAGAAAGATTTACCAACGATGGTAAAGGGAAGAAATACCTCACTGGTAAGAGAAAGAAAAAAACAAAAAAATAAGAGCACAAGCAGTAGTCGCTAGGTGCGATAAGGTAAGAGATAACTAAATAACTACTTTTTTTCCTCAAAAAGTTTAGTCAAATTTTTGAAAAGATCAAAAATGTGCATTTAGCTCAAGAGAAGTAGCCTGACACGACCTAACCGCAATGCGGCAAACGAAATCTGAGGTAACAGGGAGAGGGGAATTATGGGTAAGAGTTTAGTTCGAGAGTTTGTAGCTGACGCGAGCTTGGAAAATGGCCGACTCGGTTCCTAGGTCGGAATCGATACCCATGCGTAAGGAATGAATGAGGATTAACATCATCAGATCATATATTTTGCAAGGATATGGATATATTCAGTTTTTGCTGAGTTGCACATGTAAGAGTTCCAGTGGGTCATACACTTTAACTATTCTGGTTGTGAGATTAGTCTTAATATAGCCTGACACTCCTCCACCTTTAGTTCCCTTCTGTGCAACATATGGTCTAAAGGTAAGAAAGGTATAACCTTGCATTGATGGGCTATCTCAGCAATGTTAAACCATGTCTCTGTTACTACACAGGTGTCTACACTCTCCAGGGAGACGAAGGCTTGTTTGCAGGGAGTGGAGATTCTTCTTAAGACTTCTAGCAATGAGCAGTACCACCTTCAGATACTGCTTTATAGATTTAGTTACATCAGTAGGTTTATCACTTTGGCATTGCCTAAAAAGGCAGTATGGGGGTGGAAAAGGTCTTTGCCAATATCTGAAAGTCTAGAGGGGATAAGTGCAGACCATCTCTGGCAAAACAGAGTGGTCTGTCAACCATGTCCTCCCAGGCCATCAGATATTGTACCCCCTTGAACTGACAGCAAAAGCTAAGTCAATTGTTAAAATCAGTCATTTTCTCTTGGTAACGTGGCATCATCCTTGGAGAAGGTAGTGTGCTGCCCAGTGCTAGGGTCACACCTGCCTGAGACACATAATCAGTGAGCATGATCATGTCTCACTTCATATAGTCCAGGGAGGTACATCTCAGGTCATACACACCCACATGGACTATGACAGAGTCATACTGGTACCTGTGGTTCAATAACCTGAGTGCCTGTGTGACTTGAAGGATTGTAGCCCCAGAAAGGCAGCTAACCCCGACTTTCTCCTTACTCAATCTGGTGAGGGGGACATCAGTGTGTCTCACTATAGAATCACGAATGACCAGGAAATTTGGCTGTATGCTGGTTTGCCTTAAGGGCTTTGCAGAATGGGGCACTGGATATGGTGTTACTATGTGTAGCTGTGGGTGGTGTTTTAACAGAGTGTTTATCTGATTGCTGAGGAACCTTTCTTTGATTGTACTGCAGGGCTTACTGTTTGAGGAAGGTTACCTATAAGTGCATATGTATAAAGTAGTTTTATGTGTAGGGTGTTTACCCATGCAGTAGGTGTTTTGCAAGTGTCACTGACAATCTCTGTAGGATTAGTTTTGATTGTATTAGACAGTTTTGCCTCCAGTGTTAAAGTGTATTTACATCTCTCATGAATAAGTGAGTCTTCAGTGTACATAAGACAATTGCGACAATGCCTCAGAATACCCATCTCAACCAGAGTGGACCCAGTGAGAGTCAGGAAGTGCATATCAATGGTTACTGATCTACTATGGATGAGTGAAGAAAACTTAAATATTGAACAAGTCAATAAGACAAGCAGTTTGATGAGCAAACTATATGCTCTAGTAGTTAAAAAAAATCTGTCAAAGAGTATTTCCGCAAGAATGCAGACCACACACAAAGACACTTAGAATAACAGGCCAAGCCTTCACCAGAAATTCCCAGCTCAGAAGAGAGATAGCCAGGAGGTGGGAGAACCGCATGACTCATCCATGGAATTGCTTGGTGTGATGTCAGAATAGGAAGCAGATGCAAGGCTGGCAAGAAAAGTGAAGGAATGACAAATGCACGTCCATATCAAGAAACACAGCCTTAAAAAGGAAAGAAGTTGTAGTAGAGATCATATGCTGAAATGCTGGGCAAAGGACAATAGTTCTGGTACAAGTGATGATGGGAATACAGACAGCAAAAGATCTCACCCTGTAAGAAGTTGGATTGAAATGGGGGAACTTGGAAATAAACGAATATCCATCAAGTAGTCAGAAAATCCTATCTGTCATGTGGGTATACCATTCAACTGCAATGATTTAGGCATACTGCTATGATTTTGGGCCTCAGACTTAGCTTTCCTCCTCCTAGATTTATGATGTTTATGATGTTCCTCATAAAGTCAAACATGTTTATGAGAACATACTTTTTTTAAATACATAAATATGGGGCCAGAAGACTGTTGTATTTTGTTATTACAGGGATTGTGAGCACTCCGATTTAATTGAATACCTTAAAGAGGACTGAGCATACTGAAGATGTTAAAATGACATAAAATAAAGTGGTTGAAGTAGAACATGGGGGAAATGTTTCAAAGCAAAATGCTAAGCTGCATATTTGCTGCTGAACAGGCATGTATTCCACATTCTTTAGACCTGAGAGGACACATTTTATTCCCTGTATAATGCAGTTAAGTATTTGTTTTACTTATGTACAGGAAAAGTAGTTTATAAGTTGTGTAGTGGGAGCTCAAATATGTATTTTCAAAATGTAACAGAGGGTTAGCATAAGAAGTATGCTTGTATACCAAAACAACTTAACTGGTTGCAGTCCTGAAATGGTTATAGCTGCATTTGGGCATTTTCATACTATTACATGGGGCTTGGTACAATAAGAGTGTTTGTATGAAATCATTTTGTTGATTGTATAAGAGAAGGAGTGATGACTACTAAGTGTCTAAAAGAAATCAGTGTTGAGAGTATAAGCATTGTCATTTAAGGAGCATTTGTGAATTAGTTTGTTTCATTATCCATGATTTATTTTTGAGTGAGTGTCCTATCATAACAGTGTGGTTTACATAACATTGATACATATGTCATCAAAAGGGGTCATAAAGAAAGCACTGATCTGAAAGTTTGGGAAGATTTCTGGTAATGCTGAGAACTTACTGATGATCCCAGAGGTGCAAAATTTCTCATGTTTTACATAATTTATCATAGTGATTTATTCAGTCTCAGATTATTGTATTATTTTATAATATTTTATAATGATATGAAATGTTATTGGTATGGTTGCCTTCTCCATTTAATCATTTGGAAATATGCTCAAAATGGAGTTTATTTTACATTATTTCAGGGATGGGAGTGGCCTTTAAGTTGCTATGCATAAAATGCTGAAGATGGGGGTTAATGAAGATGATGAAGGCTCTTCCATTGTGGAGTGTGATGACTACCACAGTTCTCTCATCCTCAGGTGTGAATCCAGTGAAAAAGCTAAGACTGAATAGATTTAGTAATAAAACAGTAAGGCTGTGCTTGGTGCCGAGAAGAAATGAACCTGGCAAACTGACTGAACTCATGTGGTCTTGGAGAGTGTCATCAAACTTCCTCCAAGGTGATCTAAAGTTGGGGACTGGGGATGCAAATATGCATGATAAAGTTAGGTGTAATTATGGGTGTAAAGTTAAAGGTAAACTTATAAGGGTGTAAAATTAGAGTTAAATTTATCAGGAAATATGTTCATATTGCCAAAGAAACACAATGCTTGCTGACCAATTCTGATTTTTCTTTCCTAAACATGTTTGTGATAGAGCCCTAATTCAAAATAATGTGCTTTACAACCTATCACCTTTTACTCTTTCAAGTTTCCTGGTAACACTAAACATAAAAGGTGCTTATCATCACAGCCCTATTCATCCAGATTTCAGACGTTTTTTAGGTTTTGTCTATCTGAATCACATAATCATTTCACTGCCTTACCCTTTGGACTATATCTTCTGCACCAAGAATGTTTACAAAATATCTAGTTCCAGTTATAGCTCATTGCAGGCTACAGGGTTTCCACATTTTTCCATATATAGATGACTTGCTAATCTTTACAGAGTCTTTATCAAAGTGTCAGGAAACTTTTGGGTGAGTGATCTTGTACACAAGCAGAGATTCTAAGACAACATTCAAAAGTCTTTCTTGACTCCCGCACACAGAATTGTGTTCCTGGGATGTCAACAAGACAACTCGGTTCAAAGAGCTTTTCTTCTACAGAAACAAATAGATATTTACTTAGATCTATTTCTAAGGTTTTCCACACAGACTTCAGTCACTGTGAGGGAATACCTTAGGATTGTGGGTTTCATGTCATCCATGATCTCCACATGAGAAAATACAGTGGTATCTGAAATGTCTTTCTTCCCATCATTAACACCTTTCAAATTCCACTGCTGGCATTTGTCAGAAGAGAAATCTTTTGCTGGCAACAGCAGATATCCTTAAGTCAAGCCCCCCCTTTACTTTGCCTGTTCCAAAGCAGTCACCACAAACACCTCTTCCATTGGGGGTGTGGGACACCAAGGACAGATGTAATCACATAAATGTCAAGGAGATGCTCCCTGTTCAAGGCACTCAACTCTCTAAATTACTTTTGGTCACCGGGACCTCTTCAAGTGATTACAGACAATAAGACAGTCATGTGGTACATCAACAAGCAAGGGGGAAACAGGTCATACCTTCTTTGCAGACTAGCCATATTTGCTTGGGGATATAGCTTCACAGCACAAACTCACTCTACAGGCATCCTACATTCCATCACAGCAAAAGTATGCGGCAGGCAAGCTGAGCATGACCAGGACAGACCCTCATTAATGGAAACTATGCCAGGGGGTCTTTCCATGGTTTGATCCATCTGTGTGGAGTTCCTCAGGTAGACCTCTTGTCTCCATTCTGAAAAATCAACTGGCAAGAATCTGTTCAAGGACTGGATGCAGAAAAGACTGGAAGTTAGATACCTTTTCTTTTCCTTGGACAGGAATGTTCCTTTATGCTTTTCCACCCTTTCCACTAATATCCAGAGTAATTCTGAAGCTTCAGAAGAAATCACCCAAAAAACATTGTGTTAACTCCCTTTTGGCCCAGACAATCATGTTTATCCCCTCTTTTGGAAATGGCCAGGACAATTACTACAAGCTTCCACACAGACTGAATCTACTCATACAAGAACAGGAGTGTCTGATACGCACTGACATCAATCATCTTCAATAGACTGCGCACTTGTTTACTGAAGACATGTAGCAGGTACTAATGGAGGTAAGAAAGCCTATGAGAAAGTCACATATTAGCAAATGGAAAATGTGTTTTAGTTTGTGCAAACAACATAACCAGCACATATTCAGGGCTAGTTGTTCTCTGGTGTGATTTACTATCTTATGGTCTTTTTTATTCCTTTATAGGATTTCATTCGTTGGCCATTTCAACATGTCTGCCCATGGATCCCCTTTTTTTCAATGCAGTCTCATGTCAAAATATTCTTGAAAGATGTTTTGCATAAGACACCTCCAAGAAAACCGGTGACCCTCCTTCCCTTGAGATCTCAATTTCATGTTAGAAAAAAAT
Organism: Protopterus annectens; assembly: GCF_019279795.1. NCBI lineage: Eukaryota > Metazoa > Chordata > Ceratodontiformes > Protopteridae > Protopterus > Protopterus annectens. The sequence goes on from NC_056726.1 coordinate 1,162,129,304, forward strand.
ACTTGCTCCATTTGCGTCTGCTAAACTGTCTGACTTGATGTTCTTTACATGGAAAATGGTTTTAATGGTTGCTATAACATCTGCAAGAAGGGTATATAGTGCTAGCTTTAATGGTGAGTCAAACCTATCTCATTTTCCATAAGGACAGAGTTTCTTTGAGAACTAGTCCTTCTTTTATACCTATAGTGGAATTCAAGTTTACTTTAAGCCAAATTATCCATCTCCCCATTTTTTCCTGAACCTAATAATGAAAGAGAAAGGATACGCCACAACTTGAATGTCCACAGATAACGTATGTAGTACCTTGACAGAACTAAATCTTTCAGATCATTTGATCAACTGTTCATTTTTTGTCAAGGTAAGAAGAAGGGACAACTGGTGTCATAACAGACTATTTCCAAATGTTTGTCTAAGGCTATTTTTTACCTTTTGTTATACTCACCGTTACAAACTTAGTCCAGGCAGAGTCAATGACACTTTTTCCAGACCCTTGGCTTCATCTATGACTTTTTGGAAAGGGTTGGATTTTACAAGTATTCTAAAAGCTGCTACCTGTTCCTCTGTACAAACTTTTACAAAGCACTGTAAGCTTGATTCTTCCTCAATGTTTAGATCAGGACTTGTTAGGTATACTCTGCAAGGGGTCCTGGACACTTCTCCTTCCATCTTCCACACATAGTTAACTATGGTAATCTACCCATGCAGTTAAGGCTACTGCAGCAGTGATCAATATGATGAGCATAGTACAGTTGTGTAAACTGAACTTACTATAACAGTAGATATTCCAATGATCACTGCCTGCATAACTGCTCCCTTCACACATCCCCCTTTCTTTGCTGTGTTTTTTATGTCATGGTGTGGACATTTTTTTTTTTTTGTTGTTGGTCCTAGCACTGTTCTTTCTGAGCTTGGCCCCTCTCTCTCTGTGTGTTGACAAAAAAGCTCTGAAGGCCTTTAGGCCCAAATTTTTTTAGTCACCCCAGCTCAAGCTGCTTGCCAATTTGGGCACAAGGAAGATGCCCCAAAGCTTTTGAAGCTGGCCATCTGTTATATCCTTAGCAGGATATATCCCAAATAGCGAAGTCTACTGCAGCAGTGTTCATTTGAACTTCTGCTGTCATGGTAAGTTCAACTTACACAAGTGCTGTATTTTTGGAACCCTTCAGATGCATAGAGAATTTTCCTTTTTAGAGCAAATTTAGTAAAACAAAAAAAAATCATTGCAGAGTTTCAAGCAGATGAGGAACAAAGGCTGACTTGGGTGCTATTTTTCAGTTGTAGTCATTGGAAATCATTGTACTGGCCCAACTAGTTGTCTATCAGTGCTTCAGTTTTTTGTATTTTTTCATTAACCATTTTTCCTAGACGTCAAGGTCTTGACATTGAGGTAGGACACATTTATAAAGAAAGGCAAAAAATTGTAATACATTTATTTTGTCCAACTTACTGTTCTAGGCAATGCTGTTCTAGGCTATATTGTAAACTGATATACTGAAGTGATGATAGTTAAAGAATATGTAAGTATTTTATTCAAGTCTACTTCTGATCTACCTTTCTGTCTTTGTCTCCAAATTTGTGGCTGCATGACATCCTTAGACAGTCAACATTTTTTTTTCAACCAGCAATGAATCAATGAATCCTGAAACATTAAAAATCGTCTCTTTTTTATACAAAGGTTAAGTTCTGACTTTTTTTCTTTTGTAGAAGTTGCATACTTGGAATATGTGGAAGCTGAGAAGACTAAATCTTACAATAACAGCAGAGAACATACTACATGCTTGATGAAGAAATATAAATATGCTAGTGATCTAAAATGAGATGAGTACAGACATCTATAGCTCATCACTTTTCCTGAATGAGATATCGTGTCTATTGTCAAAATACTTCTAAAGTAAATATTTAAATGACACAGATCCACAACAAGGAAAGATCATGTGGAGCGGTGGATGGTCATAAAGATCTATACCTCATGGGGATGCACTGCTAGTTCTTCTATGTACTCCGAGTCATGGTAAAATCACAGTGATTGATATAAAGAGAATTCATGAAGCTTTTCCCTCTGTGTCCTCTTCTGGTAGGAAATAATTACTAGATATCACTAGGATAATATTACTGACAGATTTGAGTCCTGTGCTGAAAATCACTTGAAAATCTAGAAACAGCAGAGGAAACGGGTGTCAGGCATGTCTGACAAATACCCATAAAAATCCAAAGCAGCCAAGGATGAAGTAAAATTCCACAGTGGTAAAATGTACCATACAGGATAAAAAAAAACACTAGAGCTACCACAACTGGTTAAAACTTTATTTAACACACAGATAAGTGCTTTCGAGCATTAGCTCTTCATCAGATCTAAAAAAACTGTTAAAATCAACCATATTTAAACAAATAACAACCAATTAGAATCAATGGCAGAACCCATGCCCCATTCAATAACGGTTTTAAAGGCATACAAGCATTTAATCCAGGTGTATGGTTAGCTTGCAATTCAGCTCCCCATCTTAACTCAGCTAATTCAGTACTGTGTACAATGTCACCCTCCTCATACTCACTTATTGACTGTATAACACCATAAACTGAAATCTATGCTCTTTATTTATTTCAGTATGTTGATATAGAGCATTACTTCTCAAACATAATCTGATTTCACTCATATGTTGCAATATGCATTGTTTTTTCCATTCTATTAGTCTTCCCAACATAGAATACTTGGCATGATATGCACTCAGCTAAATACACCACATTTTTAGTTCTGCAGTCTGCATGTAATCTAGATATATACTTCCTACCTGATACAGGGTGTATTCTTAAAGAAACTACATATATTCTACCAAATACCTCTAGCTAACCAATCTTATCAAAAGGTCTTAAGAGAAACCGTAAGAAATATTTGTTAAATGTAATAGTCTACAAGAACAATGACTTCAGGCAAGCCAGTCCTCAAAAGAATGGCAGAACAGATTCAGGACAGAGTCTAGAAAGTCACTTTCAAAAGTAATGAATCTAAAATTATCACAGTTCTGTATCAAGGCAAAGTTAATATGTAATAATTAGTGCTAATTCATAAAGTATGAAAAGAAAGTTCTCTGCCAAGTCAGTGTTATAATAATAGTTAAGCTGAAATGTAAGGGGTATAAAGAGAAAGCTGTATATCAAGATGATGTTAGAATAATAGTTCAGTGAAAATGTATGGTGAATATAGAAAAACAGCTTCAATGCAGAACAGAATATATTTGGTTAAAACTGGCTTTGATAATGGGTCTATGTTAAATATTCGAACATCCAAAATGTTGAACGTTACATGGTCGAGACCAAATGTTCGACATTTGGATGTTCGAATATGAAATAAAAAAAAAAAAAAAAGAAAAACACACCTTAACAGTGCAAGCAGGGGGGCAAGCCCCACCTGCACTCCACCACAACTCTCTACTTAAATATACCAACTCCAAGACTGCACTTCAGTGCAGAAAAGGGAAATTCTCCCATTCTGCACCGTATGGCACTGTTGAAAGTCAGTCTTCGAACACTTTTTTATTTTCAAACTTTTCGTCTTGACCATGTAAGGTTCGAAATTTTAAGCGTTCGAAGAATTGACATAGACCCATGCTAATAACTATGTAAACCAGGGTAATCAAAATATATATGCTTCAAAGAACCTCATACATAAATGAATCAATCAATAAAAAAATGATTGACTTCAACAACTGGCTAAGCTTCTGTTATCATTCTAAGGGGAGCCAGTATTTGTCTGCCTGGGATGACATGATCGACAGACCACGATGCTCTGCCACAGAAGGCCTGTACCTGTCACCCCTGGGATTCTGGATACTGGATAAGGCTCTTGCCGCCCCTACAGTGCCTTTTTTAGGCCATCACAACAGGAACAAGCAAGCAAAATCTGAGGGTAAGGCTACTCAATGCTAGAAGTCTAAACTTCAAAATGCGCTCACTCGAGGCACTTCTTAAAATGGAGAACATCAACATCTGTGCAGTGACAGATACCTGGTCCAGAAAGCACCCCTGCAATACCAGGCTACAATTCACACCACACCTTTCGGCCACCTATCCTGGACCAAAACACTAAAGGTGGAGACATGTCCATGTTCAGCAAGGATATCCACATCTCCAGGCTAGTTGCCCAACATAATGCAACCAAAATTCTCCAGGTGCAACTAACACATGGCAAGACTGCAATCCAAATTGTAGCTTGCTACAGATCCCCCACCATGCCGCAAGATTCCCACTCCACTTTTCTTAACATACTGGAAAATATTAAGGTACACCCAATACTGGGCGACTTCAACTACCCTGCCATTAACTGGGAAAACTATTCATGTACCCAACACATTTGCTCAACGTTTTTTGGAATTCATAAATTCCAATGTCTTGGATCAACTTATACATACTCCCACCAGGGGCACCAATATCCGAGACCTGGTCATTATCAACAGGGCGACAGATGCTTCACACCAAAGGTCAGCTCCTTGTTGGTCAGATCTCCCCATAAGCTAATCACCCTAGACATCCACATCCCGCCCCCACCCTCCATTAAGGTAACCACCATAAAAAAACCTCTCCAAAGCCAATTTCATGCTTCTTAAGACAGAAGTGGCAAACTTCACAACACCCATGCAGACAGAAAGTAGAAGTACACATCTGAATCTTACACCAATGCACAGTACGAGGACATACGTGTGTGCATGGACCGTGCCATCCCAAATAGAACCAAGATGCTCTCCTCCAAAAAAAGGAAGCCAATCTGGTGGTCCCCTGCCATAAACAAACTCTACAACAAAAGGAAGAAACTGTTGCAAAAAAGTAAAATCCCATGATTGGAAAAACTTCCTTGTCAGCCTCAGTAAGAAGCTGAGATCCCTCATAAAGTCCTCCAAAGCTAGTTATGAAAACAAAATCACCACAGATTCTAAAGACAACCACAAGGCATTATATAGTTATGTCAAGAATCTCAATGGCAACCGTCAGATCTGCTCTGAGTTACAGCACAATGACACTAAATATACAGAACCAACTGATATTGCCAACATCCTGGCAGATAGGTTCAGTGCTAATTTCACCCCTCTCTCACCCGCTAAAGGGCCCATCTCAATACCAGAAGAATGCCAAGTCCCAGTAATCATGGCCGTACAGGTGAAAAATGCACTCTCCAAAGCAAGAATACAGCATCCATGGGGCCAGATAACATCCTGGGCTGTGTTCTACATGAACTACAAAATGAACTGGCACCCCACCTAAGTTCCATGTTCAATAATAGTCACATTTCAGGCTTTGTTCCTACTGAATGTCACACAGCTACAGTTATCCCACTCCACAAGGTGGGATCCACCACAGACCCCAGGAACTACTGCCCCATTAGCCTGATGAGCCTGATCTGCAAGGCCATGGAACGTATCGTCATGGAACTTATAAACAAAGACATGGGTAAACTTTAAACTCTGGACCCCACCCAGTTTGGGTTTGTGAAAGCTAGATCATGTCTACTAAACCTGATTAACTTCTTTGAAACAGTCACCAGAGCCATGGATAAGGGTAAGGTGGTTCACACAGCCTATTTAGACCTCAACAAGACCTTCGACACAATCCCCCACTCTGGAATTATAGATAAACTCACTAATCTGGGCATAAATCCCTATGTCACGCAATGAGTTGCCAACTGGCTCACTGGCAGAACCCACACCATAAAAGTAGCCTACTCCAGACCAGTGACAAGTGGAGTTCCACAGGGGTTCAGTCCTGGGTCCCCTCTTGTTTGGCATCTACTTCTCTGAAGTTCAGGCCAACACTGAGGGTCTAAGGCTAAAAAAGTTTGCAGATGACTGCAAACTGGGAGCCATTATTGAATTCCCAAATGATGTGGACATTCTACAAAAGGGCCTCACTGAGACAGATACCTGGTGTCAAAGCCATGGCCTCAAACTCAATGCCAAAAAATGCATAGTCATCCCCTTTGGGAAAAACTCTGTACCCATGAACTACCACATAGACAGTAGTCCACTTAACACTGAAAATGTGATGAGACCTAGGGACACAGGTGGACAGTAGTCTCTCCTTTGATAACCACATCACCACAGTTGTCAGGAAATCCTTCTACATGGCACACCTCATCACAAAAGGTTTCTCATCCAGAAAAAAGGAGGTCATTGTTCCTCTCTACTCATCCATCATTAGACCTATTATAGAGTACAATGCCCCATTTGCTATGTACCTCACAAGACATTTACAACAACTGGAAAGGCCGCAGAAATACCTCACAAAGAGGATCACCAGCCTCAAACAGTCAACCTATGCAGACTGTCTCAAAAAACTCTAGCTCTACTCTGTCGCATATCGCCTACTCAGAGGCGATCTCTGCCTAACACACAAGGCCATGTCAAACCCAGAACTGTTGGATATGCTACACTTAAAGAAATCCCAATCCCTCTGAGCCACACACTCCAGGGACCTAAATCAAGTCATCACAATAAACAAAACATGCTGGAGGGATAGGTTCCTTTCCCAGAGACTTCCCATACTCTGGAACAGACTGCCCATTCATGTCAAGCAGAGCACCTTATTAGCCCTCTTTAAGAAAAACTTGACGATTGGATGGGAAATAGGAAATTCACCCTGGGGATCACTTATGTGGCTCTGCTCAACAAGGGCACAGGGAAATATTTTTTTGTGGGAGAAGAAAGCCAGGGAATCTTTATGGCTAGGCTTATATAGGCCCTAGGGCCAATAGCCTAGTACCTACCTATGAACCTATGAGCCTATACACCTGAGTGTAGATAGTATACAATCTATTACATGTATGGCACATCTGATTAAGTCCTGTGTTGTAAGGGATGAAAGTTCACATATTTGTTTAACTACTGGTTTATTTGTTATGGGTCAATATTGAATGTTTGAACATTCAGAATTTAGAATCTCATATGTTCGACAGCATATGATTGGATTTTTGAATGTTCAAGCATTGTAACAGAGCTCTCCGTACAGCACAGAATGGGAAGATTTCCTTTTTCTGCACTGTAGTGCAATCTCATAATTGGTGTATTTAAAGAGTGGGGTGTGGGGGGTGCAGGGGGGGCTTGCATTCAGGTAAGTGTTTTGCGTAGTTTATTTATTTTTTATTAGATATTCAAACTTTTTAAAGTTCGATCATATGGTGTTGACCATATGGTAGTCGAACTTTCAAACATTCAATTAATAATATAGACCCATTTCTTACATTGCAAAGAAGTGTCTGGAGTGTTTCTCCCCAGGCATCTGCTGAAAATAGGCTGCATCCTAGTTGGAATTTCCCAGTCTACAAGTACTAAATAACTAAATAAATAAATCAAATTGTTTCTTGAATTCTTATTTCTGATATAAAGTAGGGTTTTAGACATTTTATTTCTCTAAACCACTACATAATATACCTCTTAAATTAATATGGAAGTCTGTAACATTAGAAAATGAAGGTTATTTAAGGCTACTGGGGCTATTTAAAAGAGCGAGGTACAATGGAAGAATTAAATATTTACTTGATATCCTGTTGGATGGGCTGGTCTGGAGACCTGCAGCCTAATTTCCAAATACTGCTTTGAATAAGTAATGTAAAAATAATACAAAAAGTATTATTCATTCAAAAATATTTTAAAATCTTGTTAACGGAATCTTGGTCGGTCTTATGCATGGGCAAAGTAGGCAGCTGCCTAAGGTGCTGGTCTGGGGGCACTTTTCTGCACTTTATTAATTAATTTATTTTTTCCCTAAATAAAGAAATGCATTAATTTCTTTACTTAACCCAGCCACTAGGGATGCACAAGCCAGTGCATTTCTTTGTGCCAGTCCTAAGCCCGGATACATGGGGAGGGTTGCGTCAGGAAGGGCATCTGGCATAAAACTTTGCCAAATCATTCATAAATGTCAGCAGTAAATATTTACACACTGGATTGGTCGAGGCCCGGGTTCACAACAACCGCCAACAGTACTGTTAGCCAACAGGGTGCTGGTGGAAATTGGGCTACTGTTGGATGAAGAAGGAGAAGAGGGGCAGGCATGGCCGAAGGCAGGAAGAGACGAGAAAGGCTAGGACTGTGGTACTGAGGGTCGGAACTTTGAATGTTGGCAGTATGACTGGTATAGGGAGAGAGCTAGCCGATATGATGGACAAAAGGAACGTTAGTATATTGTGTGTGCAAGAGACCAGATGGAAGGGGTGTAAGGCTAGGTGTATCGGAGGTGGGTTCAAATTGTTTTATCATGGTATGGATGGGAGGAGAAATGGTGTAGGAGTTATCCTGAAGGAACAGTGTGCTGAGTGTTTTGGAGGTGAAAAGAGTGTTGGATAGAGTGATGTTTATGAAGCTGGAAATTGATGGTGTAATGATGAATGTTGTTAGTGCATATGCTCCACAAGTTGGGTGTGCAATGGATGAGAAAAAAATTTTGGAGTGAGTTGGATGAAGTGGTGATGACTGTACCCAAGGGTGAGAGAGTTGTGATTGGAGCAGATTTCAATGGGCATGTTGGTGAAGGGAACAGAGGGGATGAGGAAGTGATGGGTATGTATGGTGTTAAACAAAGGAATGCAGAAGGTCAGATGGTAGTGGATTTTGCAAAAAGGATGGGCATGGATGTGGTGAATACATATTTTAACAAGAGGGAGGAGCATAGGGTGACATACAAGTGTGGAAGAAGATGTACACAGGTGGATTATATCTTATGTAGAGGGCCAGTTTGAAGGAGATTGGAGACTGTAAAGTGGTGACCGGAGAAAGTGTAATTAGGCATCATAGGATGGTGGTTTGTAGGATGATGTTGGTGATCAAGAAGAGGAGGAGGAGTGTGAGGGCAGCACCAAGGATTAAATGGTGGAAATTGAAAAAGGGTAATTGTGAGGTGGAGTTCAGGGAAGAGTTAAGACAGGCACTGGGTGGCAGTGAAGAGTTACCAAATAGCTGTGTAACTACAGCAGAGCTAGTAAGGGAGATGGCTAGAAATGTGCTTGGTATGACATCTGGACAGAGGAAGGATGACAAGGAGACATGGTGGTGGAATGAGAAAGTATAGGAGAGTATACAGAGAAAGAGGTTGGCAAAGAAGAAGTGGGATTGTCAGAGAGAGGAAGAAAGTAGACAGGAGTATAAGGAGATGATGTGCATGGCAAAGAGAGAGGTGGCGAAGGCTAAGGATAAGGCATATGAAGAGTTGTATGAAAGGTTGGACACTAAGGAGGGAGAAAAGGACCTGTACCAATTGGCTAGACAGAGGGACCGAGCTAGGAAAGATGTACAGCAGGTAAAGGTGATAAAGGATAATGAGGGAAACATACTCACAAGCGAGGAGAGTGTGTTGAGCAGATGGAAAGAGTACTTTGAGGGGTTGGTGAATAAGAAGAATGAGAGGGAGAGAAGGTTGGATGATGAGGGGATAGTGAATCATGAAGTGCAATGGATTAGTAAGGATAGCTATGAAGAGGATGAAGAATGGAAAGGTTGTTGGTCCAGATGACATACCTGTGGAAGCACAGAGGTGTTTAGGTGAAATGGCAGTGGAGTTTTTAACTAGATTGTTTAATGAAATTTTGTAAAGTGAGAGGATGCCTGAGGAATGGAGAAAAAGGGTGTTGGTACCAATTTTTAAGAAAAGGGTGATGTGCAGAGCTGTAGTAACTACAGAGGGATTAAACTGATCAGTCACAGCATGATGTTATGGGAAAGAGTAGTGGAAGCTAGGTTAAGAAGGGATGTGATGATTAGTGATCAGCAGTAAGGTTTCATGCCGGGAAAGAGCACTACAGATGCAATGTTTTCTCTGAGAGTGTTGATGAAGAAGTACAGATAAGGTCAGAAGGAGTTGCATTGTGTTTTTGTAGACTTAGAGAAAGCATATGACAGGGTGCCTAGAGAGGAGTTGTGGTATTGTATGAGGAAGTCGGGAGTGTCAGAGAAGTATGTAAGGGTGGTACAGGATATGTACGAGGGTAGTGTGACAGCGGTGGGGTCTGCGGTGGGAGTGACGGATGCGTTTAAGGTGGAGTGGGATTATATCAAGGATCAGCTCTGAGCCCTTTCTTATTTACAATGGTGATGGACAGGTTGACAGACGAGATCAGACAGGAGTCCCCGTGGACTATGATGTTTGCAGATGACATTGTGATCTGTAGTGAGAGTAGGGAACAGGTGGAGGAGACCATGGAGAGATAGAGATATACTCAATAGAGGAGAGGAATGAAGGTCAGCAGGACTAAGACAGAATATATGTGTGTGAATGAGAGGGATGATAGAGAAATGGTGAGGATGCAAGGAGTAGAGGTGGTGAAGGTGGATGAGTTTAAATACTTGGGATCAATAGTTCAGAGTAATGGTGAGTGTGGAAGAGAGGTGAAGAAGAGAGTACAGGCAGGATGGAGTGGGTGGAGAAGAGTGTCAGGAGTGATTTGTGACAGATGAGTACCAGTAAGAGTGAAAGGGAAGGTCTACAAGAGGGTAGTGAGACCAGCTATGTTATATGGGTTGGAGACTGTGGCATTGACAAAAAGGCAGGAGTTAGAGCTGGATGTGGCAGAGTTAAAGCTGTTAAGATTTGCACTGGCTGTGACGAGGGTGGACAGGATTAGGAATAAGTATATTAGAGGGTCAGCCCAGGTTGGGAGGTTTGGAGACAAAGCCAGAGAGGCAAGATTACTTTGGTTTGGACATGTGTTGAGGAGGGATGCTGAGCATATTGGGAAAAGATGCTAAGGATGAAGCTACCAGGTAACAGGAAAACAGAAGGCCTAAGATAAGGTTTACGGATGTGGTGAGAGAGGACATGCAGGTGGTTGGTGTGACAGAGCAAGATGCAGAGGACAGGAAGAAATGGAAACAGATGATTTGCTGTGGTGACACCTAACAGGAACAGATGAAACAAACTGACCCCTAACCAGGAAAAGCTGAAAGTCAGAACAACAACAACAACTTAAGATAAGCACCCCTAACCAAATAACATCACCAACTTTCACAAGCTTTGCAATTTAATGGGCCAGATGTACATGTACTTGGCCAATCAGTAAGCAGACCTTTCAGACCAGGAATATTGAATGATATTGATGGGAAGGGAGCAGTGATAATGATCACTAAGTGTGTTTAAGTAACTGTTTATGTATTAAACTCCTGGAAAGCAACCCGATATATGCAAAGGCAAGTTTAGGCTGTCAAAAGAAAGTACTACTGAACTGCGACTTAACAAAATGCTTTCTTAATGAAAAAATTACAAATATTAAAAAGTAATCAATACAAATAAAACTTACATTCAACAATATTCTGAAAAATAGGTGTGTTATTGAAAAATCATGGCAGTGATTTTAAATAGGTGTATAGTTCCAACTGCAACTGTACCTGCTGATAATGGAGACCACTGGACCGCTTGTAACTTATGGTCATGAATTCAGTGCTGGCCTCTCTTGCATCAGTACAAAGGCTGGCCTTCTATATGTGTGAAGCTTGTTTTATTTTTTAATTCACTTAAAATGTTAACAGAACAGGTTTTACATCACTATGCATTGACTCAAATCAAATAACTTTATTGGGATGGGACAAAATTATGAAGGGACACAGTCAAGGCTGTTATATAGTTAAATAAACAACCGTTTTTATCAGCATGTGTTTTCTGAATGGTAAAGAAGTATGACTGGAAGAGACAGGGTAAAAATTAGAGACATTAAAAAGTTAAGATGAAAACAGCTTTACATCAACATGCACTTTCTAAAACAAAATCAACAATAAGTATATACCTGGAATATCTAACATTATTGGCAAATTGCAATTAATTTTCTGTGATTTATCACTTTCATGAGGAACACAGCAAAATTATGAGGCAAATCCTAACCATTCTGCAAAATCAGGCACTTCATGTGATGGCTAGTGATTTTTTATGTGTCAGACATAATGTTTAAAATCCAAAAAGTAAACAAAAGAGGTGTCAGTACGTAGAAATTTATTATAATCCAAGCCAATAGTAAGCGCTTTCATCTCTTATGCAAGAGACTTCTTCAGACTATGGCTTTACCATAAAAAACATATGCTTTAAATACTACATTAATTAACATTTTAAAACACCATTTAACATTTGAAAGCACAGTGACATAAAATGCACAGTTACCATGCATACATTAATGCTTCAACCCTTCTCTTTTTAAATACATTACAAACTCTTCCCTGTTATTTAAACCCGGAGGGAAACAAGCATTTAGTTTAACTTGCCAACAATATTCTAGCCAACCTAGTTCTTCTTCTTCAACATTTACTGACTTAACATTCTGAACACATCAACAAATAAATAACTATTGACAGTATTTATTTACTGATGGTAGTGAAATATTAATGGGGAAAACAGTAGTCCAAGTCCCAGGGAGGTTTACTTGTAAATCAAAAAATGTTATTTATTTATTGATGTGTTCAGAATGTAGATCATTTTATGTGGGAAGAACAAAGAGAGAACTATACAAAAGAATTTATGAACATAATTATGCTATTAGTAATGGAGATACAAAAAATGCTATGAGCAAACATTATGTTGATAAGAAATGTAAAATTAATTTTAAATGTACAGTTTTGGACACTGTGCATCAAAATATTAAGTCAGTAAATGTTGAAGAAGAACTAGGTTGGCTATGGTGTGCAGGGTCCTGGGTTAGACACTTGCAAGGGCTGATAATTTATTTGCTGGCCAGAACAAGGGCTGTTGGATACATAGTGATTAAGGCACCTGTTGCAAGTGGGAGCGAAATGGACAGTTATGTATGGTGTGAAATTCTTTTCTGGGAACAGATTGCCCTTTTTTGTTAAGGTGAGAGTCAGATGTTGGGAAAGGATAGTAGGTATTTTTGGGGAGGTAGGTTGGGTCAGAAGACAGACAAGACAGAAAACAGGGGTGGTATATGACACATGTGGAGGGTAAACACCTTAGACGGGAAGAGGTGTTTGGAAATTGGTAGCCCATGAGCCCCCAGATGGAAACAGTGGGACTGAGGTCCCGACCTATGGAAGGTGGCTGTGCTGGGGGCTGAGCAGGAGGGGCAGGCTAACCCTCTAATTGCGCTATGAGTGCCTCAAGCTGGTATAGCAGATCCCCTAATTTTCTGTGGAGATCCCTATGCATCAGACTGCATCGGACCTGACTTCAGCTGACAGGATCATGTCTGTGCCCGCTCCCGGGGGGGGGGGGAGCACCATCCCCTGAGGTGGTTCCACCTGAAGGTAGTGCATAACCATTGGATGAGGAGGTCCCAGGGTGGGTCCCAGATGTGCTGTGGCCTGTTTTCACGGCCAGATGAGGTGGGAGAGGTGGTTCTGCTGGGAACAGCCTTCCCAAACATGCTATTGTGTTGCAGTTTTAGAACATATGTGGGTTAGTAATAGTCAACTCAATCCAGGATTAGCTATAACAGCATGCATAGATATTCCTATTAACCCAAAACACCAGATTTGTTACAGTTGCATAGCAAACAGAACACATGCATATATGGAACCACAGTGTCCATTACAATGGCATGCAGATTACATTGATAGCAACAGGCCACCAGTGATAGTGTTTCAACATGGAACATGAATCGAAACACATTTCAATATTTATTGCACAATAGGATATATGTCCCAACAGTAGGTTTGGTGTAAACATACTCATTGATCTGTGTGTTCAGATTATTGTTGCAGATATGGTGGGGGGAGGGAGAGAGAGGTCAATTAACAACTATTATATCCTTGCAGTAGGAGGTCCTCAGAACTTTTTTTCCCTGTTTTTGTCTTCCAGGTACCATGTCCCGGAAGCGTCTTTCTGCTTATACTCCCCAGGAGAATGCTATACTAATAAACTTCCTTGTGCAATACCACAGAACACCCTTTGGATGTACAGCCCATGATGTGCAGGAGAGGACTGCCCTGTGGAACGAGCTCATCCACAATGTAAATGATGTCGGCCTGCATAACTGCAGTTATGAGCAGGTGTGGCATCATTGCACTGATCTCATCCACCACACCCATCAGCGTACTACTGCAGTTAGGAGGGACCAGCTAGCCACAGCTGGGGGTCATGCCATCCAGCCCCCACTGACACATGCTGAGGAGCTCCTCGCCAGCCTTGGGGCACCCGCCTGCTAGCCAAGCCAGGAACCTGCTACCCACACAATGGACGAGGAGTGTGCAGGTAAGGCCCCAGGGCACATTAGTAGACCACTCTTGCTTAACCATCTTCATCTGTAAAGTATCTTCATGCATATGTCAGATAACATAGTCTGGTGCTGCAGTGTAGTAATGAACAGATGTGCATAATATCTAGTATTGTGCGTTTGTACTGTTGATGTACTGAAATGCTGCTCCCACCCTGTACCAATGCCACAGGTGTGGCTTCTGACATTACATCTCTCACACAACTATGTAGGTCCCTCTGGTATACAACTGTGGCAGCAGCCTGTAGCTGGTGAGTATGGAGTTGTTTTGTTCAGGTTTGCCAATACACCGGCAATGTTATAGCCATGGTATTTGCCATGCACACATTTAACACACCTACCCATAATGCATGCTGTACATGTTCACTTACTGTTGCTGTTAACTGTACGGCATCACAGTGGTCACCATGGTGGCATATCTGAAGGGTATGTAAAAGTCCTACAGTATACCTAACAACCTGTCAGTGCAAGACATGTGGACAGAGATGTACATAATGGTGGGACAAATGGACTACAGTAGGAACATGTCTGAAACATTACCCTTATACAGTGGCTACAACAGTGTATACACCACTATTTCAATGGCAACTGTTACAGATCTATACAATGGCATATCACAATACTAGATTCCACACCTTTTACAACCCGTAATGTGATCCTAACATGACCAATGAATGTGTAAATTGTAATCCTATGTTAGGACAACAAATATGGGGAATACATACCTTAACAAACACTGGAAGCATATGTGTGCACACACTCCAAATAAATTGTGGAAGCAGCTTTTGAGGTACTGACAGCATTCACTCTTCTTGAGTACGCACCTTCCATTAAAAACTGGGCCTCAATGTCACAGCAAGTAATGGTCTGCTGTCCAAGAAGTATGTCATTGACATTTGCCCACTCACCTGCAACAGAGGCTGCCGTGGCTTGCACACATCTTACAAACCATGGAATGGATCCCATATCCAAAAGGTACCACTCCGGAGTAGGAGACATAGCCTTACCTCACCATTGCATATACAATGGCAAACAGTGCATACATTCATGTATGTGACTATGAAGTATGGGACAATATTAATGTAGAAAATAAACAGATGGCCAACCAAGACAGATGATGACACATGTTGCAAACTGGTCACAGAGGCTGCCCAGAAACATGCAGCAAAACTGAGGGACTTGCAGAAATGTCTAGCAAGTACTGCCTGTGCAGTACCTGTGTCGACAACTGACTGGACTCTGCATAAGTGTGGCCTATGGGTTAGTGTAATCAGATGGAAGAGTTGTTCCACAGGAAACATCATCCAGGGATCTCTACAGGTAGCATATGCATAACATCAAGTCTCCTAAAGGCATGTGTTGTAATGTGTAATGGTGTAACGAGACCAAGGCTGAAGCCGACAGACAGTAATAATAAAGATACATGTGGTGCACAAGCAACACCTCACTCCATCTCAGGGCCACCATCCCCCATCTGTACCTTGCTGATGCCAGTGTACACCTTTAGGTTTGCTGTTCATTAGCAGGAACTAAGCCGGTAGACGTGGTGTTCTAAATTTGGAACACTGCAAAATGACACTCGTGTGGCCCATAGTTGTCAAGCATCTGCAATAAGGCTGAGGATGGAGAGGGGTGTCACCCTGAAACACAACAGCGAACTGAAGCATACATCCAAAGCTCACTAAGAATGGCTGTATCTGAACACAGTCAAGGTCACGGATTGTGCCTGACATAACCCTGACTCCACAGCAATAGTGAAGGCACTGTGTGACCTCTAAGGGCTGTGCACATGAGCCGACCTTGCACTCCGGCAGAATTGGGGGACATTTGTAGGGCGAAGTGACCAAATAATGGCAAGTGAAGATGGGCCATGCTAGTATACCCCTTCCAGGAATAGTGACTGCTGTAGTTCACTTAACAGGTGCTGCAACAAACCGTCGTGTTAAGGGTTTGCACACTTATGCAACCCACATATTATATGCATCTCAATCAGCATCTGCACAACTAACACATTTGTTTGATACTGCATTTGATTGCACAGGTCATATGTCACATATCAGGTGTCTGTAATGTTAACATTTGCAGTATTGTGGCCCCAGTGCATATCATGGAAGAGGCTGGCGTGTCACTAAGGGTGTGTACACTCCTCATAGCCACAGAAAACATTGAAGGTTGTCAGTGTAATTGGATTTGTTTGCTCATACATCCACTGCTAATGATGATGACATCTGCAAATCAGAGGTCAGGCATTCACTATTGACATCTGTCCTCATATCATCACAGGTATGTGTCAGACAAACACATAGAGGCTGTGAGCAATGGAGCAAACATAACTGCCACACATATACACATTCAGCAGTAGTGTGTACACTCGTGAGGTATGGTGCACAGTACATGCTAGGGTGCTGAACAGGTGCACAGCTGTGTACATGGGTGCAGTCTGTTACAGGGGAAGGGACATCACCTACTAACACAACTCATGCATCACATAGATGTATAATGTTGGTAACAAGGATTGAGTATAGCTGCAGTGCATGCTGTTGAGTGCCACATGTCATGCCTGTTGATTGCTGGGTAATGAAAGGTCTGTGTAATATCTTTGTGCCATCTCATCTGTAAGTGTGTGTGTGTGTGTGTGTGTGTGTGTGTGTGTGTGTGTGTGTGTGTGTGTGTGTGTGTGTGTGTGTGTGTGTAGGTAAGCAATGACATACAGGTCTTAAATTACATTTTTTGTTTTCCCCTCACAGGTGGTGAGGTGGGTCAGGGTCCCACCTGCAGGCAAACTGATGTTAGTGTCCCTACAGACTCTGACAATGATGATAGGTATGGTGAGGCACAGGCAGGGTTGTCAGGGCCTGAAGCTGTGTCATCGGTTGACATCCCACTTTTATCCACCCAATCCCTGCACACAGTCGCAATGCCTATACATACCCCATTACCAGTGGCCATAGATGGTGGGTGGTGGCATGGGACAGGAAAGTGTGGTGACTATGGCAAGTGTGTCTGTACACAGCAGCCATAGCCAGATGACTGGCATGGTACCACACAGGCAGATGTACAGGGGTGCTCATAGGAGAGCTGCTGGTCATCATGCCCCTGGCAGAAGTGCCACAGCAGGTGTCACCAGACTCATTTTTTGGGCCATCGTAGAGGTACAGGTACATATGGAATGTTATACCAGAAGGAGTCTGAGGCTCCAGAGGGCTACTCATTCAGCTGTACTTCACAACATCCGTGATCTTGCAGGTGCCCACCGTGATTGTGCAGAGGTCTTGGATAGACGGTTGGGTGAGATGGTGGGAATCCTCGACCATGCAATGTCTATGTTAGAGCATATGGTGGGAGTAGGGTGACAGCCACATGGACATTGGTCAGCAATACCAACGGGTGGAGGTCTACGTGGACATGCAACAAGTCACAGCCGCCCTGTAGTGGCAGTACCAGCACCACCACTGCAGTGTGAGTGCTGTCCACACCACAACACAGCAGGCCATGTGCACGTGGTCCTGGCCGGTCCCAACAGGGACCTGGATCCACCAGACATTTGTCATCATCAGGGAAGAGTACCATATTTGGGCTTGTACATGAAAGTGCTAGTGAAACCCCTGGCAGGCACAGTTCTCATGTCCATGGCCGAACATGGTGAACTGCACACCCTGCCATGTATGGTCTTCAGCTGTCCAACAAACCCCTGTATAGGGCAGCCACATGGCAAAACTGTGCTCATACACACACATCACCAACACAGCTGGGGCACCTCCATACCTACACACACCACATCTGCACAGCCCAATTGATAATGAAACCCCCTAACACATACACATGCTGTCAACCAAATGGCTCAGCTTAGGTCTCTGGCAAACCCACAACACACCCTGTGCATATGATGATACCTGTGCCACATCGCTGTCATCCATACCATCGATGCAGGGACATGCTAATATGGTTCTGATGCACAGGGTGACTGTACTAAGGTTTAGCAATGGTAACATGTTTTCAGCTGGAAAGTTTAATGCTTACATATCAGGATGTGTAGCTGTCCAGCCATGATGCATTATACCTATTATTAACACTGACTGACTATGGTCTCCATAATGTATTCAGTTTGTGTTGTAGGTGTCTATGTGTCAGCAGAATGTTCGTCTGCTGTTGTTTCCTACAAGTGGTATGGCACTGTGGTGACACATTGACTGTGTCATATCCTGGATACAGCTGAACACAAGAAACAGATCTGTATAACAGTTACTGCATGCGCCACATGGCTGATAGGTCTCAGGGGTGTATACAGGTGACTGCATGGTGGCTGATGTCAGCAGCCCTTCTACAGTGGACAATGATAAGTGTACTGGCTGGCACACACCAAATGTTTGTGAATAATACACACACACACACACACACACACACACACACACACACACAAAAAGGCTTTGGCGTTGATGCAATACACAGAGAATACTGTACACATGGATGTACTTCATTTTGCAGTGAACTCATTTTAGCCTATGTAATTCCACCAAGACAAAAATAGGCAAAACATCACATCAGTAAATAATCAGTCTGCCAGTTTAATGTCACTGACAATGGTACTGGCAGGGTATATGTCCTCTTCCCCATTGTAATGCAATCCTGGAGTTGGTAAACATAGGTGTGCTGGTGTGGGTGGCACAGCCCTCCACTTTGGAGAGTGTGGGGTGGAATAGAACCACACATAGTGTAATTGACAACTACTTAACCTGTTAACATAACCTGTACAGTATTACAGCAGACTAAGTGTGGGGATACACACAACAATAACCACAATGAGGGTGGTTGTGCCCACAACATCCACACCCAACTATATATACCAACTCCAGCATCGCTGTACAGCTGTACAGTGGGGAAGAGGGCATTTACACATCTACTACTAGTTTTAATGGAAAGAATTTCCACAAGATGATTCCTTTGAAATGTTAGCATTTGCCAGTCAGTTCTTGGACAGAGGACCTCCTGGGACATGTATTTTCTGCAAATTGAAGTAGATCCCTTCACATATACACACACTTACTTGTCAACACTGAGAGTAGAACCCCTACCTAGGTACTTATTGCTACTAATGTGTTTGGCCTTAATTGCACACTCCACACAGCTTTTAGGATGAGGTGTGTCCTGAGTTTCTTGTTAAGTATAGAATATCACCAGGCCTTGTGCAGTATGGTAATGGGGGATATATTGGTTGTTAATGAATAATACATAGTATGACATACTGTCATATACACATTAACAAACTCATGACAGTCATATACACATCTGAGAGACCTGGGTTTATCAGTGCTAATTACCTTGACAGTGAGTCCATTCTGTTACAGATAATTTGCACACAGCACATGCATCATTGGGCTGGATAGTGTAATCAGTTACCTGTATAGTTGATGGTGACAGGGGTCCTCATACAGTGCACCTTGGGCATGTACTGGGGGTACCATGGTGTAAAGACAGTATACCCAGCACTCACAACCCACATTGGATATTTTATTCACTGAAACCCATGATAATGTTCTGACATATCTATGATCACACATTGACCAGGACTGCAATACAGCCCCTTGTCTATCTAATCAGTGCTACTACAGGGATATGCATTTATTGCACATGCCACAGGGATAGTAGGTTGATAGTTTGTCATGGCTCTCCTAATGTCAGCAGCATCATTAATCATCAACATCCCTTATAATGTATGGCAAGGTGTATTGTATTTGGAGAATGTGGCCTCAGAATGTTGTATCCTACAAATATACACATTTGCACACATACACACACTTGCCAGGACTCAGAGGGTAACCCATGCCTGTCTACCCATTTGTACAACAGTGTTATGCTGGTGCTGCAAGCTCCAGGTAGCCGATAGGGTGAAGAGTGTAGCAAGGTACATTTAATGTCCATTACAGCAGCAGCCATTTCTAACTATGGCAATGGGGGTGTAGTGAGAGAGAAGGCCCTCAGGGTATTATCAACTACAAGTTTATAAACACACAGACACTGTTATTCTCAGTAATGCACACTGACACATTTGTCAGTACTGGGGTCCATAGGTGCAGGTGTTCCTAGGTGTGTACCAGGATAATGTCCATGGAGAGATGAGAAGAATAGGGGATGTAGGTACACTGGTATCATGCCACCTGACATTTGTCAGCAGGCCATCTATCAACTGATGCCACCTGAGTGACACCCAGGGTGACAGTTAAATGCAACATCCAATCATCTGGTTTTCTCTTGCAGATGGCTAGTGAGTTGCTCCAATTGACATGTATGCAACATATATTACATAACATGGCCAGTGCCTGGGTTGGAGACCTGTACCCAAGTATGTTCTATTGACTGTGGTAGTCTAGATGAGGTATCCATGGCATGTGGTGCATACAGGGTGGGATTTCCTAGCTGTGGCATTCATAACACAGCTGGGCAGACATGACAGTGTCAGGCAAGCATAGATTGTCTGTAAGCAGCCAAGATGGATGCCTGACATCTGCACATCTGTATAGAGGACAGACATAAATCAGCTAACCAACAGGTTATGCATTAGGATGAATGTTTTGACAGCTAGATGTCTGCCACTGATAGGTATGCCATTACTACATGTCAGCAGCCCACAATGACATGTCCTATACACATTGTAGTCTACAGTTAATATCCACATATCAGATCAATATCCAGTAGCAAATATTTAATAACACACAGCTCACACACCAAGAACACAATAGTCAGTATTCAGAGTCCAGCTTTGCATGAAGGGGTGTATGGTTCCAGTACTACAATCTTCAATCTACTCTTACTTGGGAAAGCACTGTTAACAGTAGTAATGTAATGATACAATACATGCAAGTGTGACTGCATATAACCTGGGATACTACCCATGTATGAAACAAATACAAAGAGAAAAGATTATTGTACTAGTCATAAATACTCAGGTGTCCCATACAGTATACTCATACCACTTGCTACTGGAATTGCAGCACATAGAAGCATGTTATGTACATGGAATTAAATACACTTATTAAAGATATCATTACCCTGCTTTTTTATCAATCTGGAATGTGACCACTGGTTACCAAGGCTAAGCTATGCTTAGCAGGAGTAAGCATTGCTTAAATGTAAATACTAAGCAGATTTGCACACTGGTAAGCGAAGCCTACAAGGTGTAAGTGCCTTTTTGTTTAACCATACATTAGGACCACTTACCATTGCACATATCCACGCAAACCCGCTTAAAGCTACCTTAATCACTCTGTATCCAACAGTCCTTGTTCTGCCTAGCAGCAAACTAAACAGCCCTTGTAGATCTTGAACCAAAGACCCTGTTCACTATAGTCACAGCAGTTAACCATTATGCCATTGGAGCTATGAAGATGTTTGTTGTTTTTTTCAAATATGTCTGTCAGTACACATGCCGAGTAGAAGTGAACAACTGCTTTCATTTCTACAATTGCTTGGTACTTGTTTGTGAAAATAGTGTTGAATCAGTATGTTGTTGTATCTAAATATACACATATCAGATAAATATGGTGGGATACATCTGGGAAGGTATATACAACACTCATGTTTACACATAACAAGGATATGGAGATATATATATAATATATATATATATATATATATATATATATATATATATATATATATATATATATATATATATATATATATGCATATGTAGATATATGTATACATGTGCATACACACATATATATTTATATATATATATATTTGTATATTTATATATATATATATATATATATATATATATATATATATATATATATATATATATAAATAAAACATATGCCCATAACATGTAGTGGAGTCATACCTGTCATACCTCAGCACCAATAGTCACAACTTCTTAGTGCAAGGGGATGTAATGTAAGCATTGCAGATATAAATGTAGAATGTTGCTACAGTAACAGTGGTTGTGTTAACAGACATGTTGTGTGGGAAGTCACTTCTGATACTGACCATCATTTACTGACAGACATCATAAGATCATCATAGCGAAGTACCGGAAAATAACTTTCTTGGGTGGTGTAAGCCAGGGAACCTTGTTGGCTAGGCTTACGTAAGCCCTTGGGCTAATAGCCTAGTACCTACCTATGAACCTATGAACCACACAAATCACAGTAATGATCTTGTGGAATACAGCAGAGATATGACCAATAAATGTGGACAGCCTGACTCAATCTGTTCAGTCCAGAGGTATACACAGAACCCCTTAATGCAAGACATGTGGACTGACAAAGTGGATGTTTACGCCCATATACATGGGGATATCATAAATATACTGGAATAGATAAGCTCACACAGTTGATGCATTCACACACTCCTGTCTGTTCTAACACATATTAACCAGAGGAGCAGAGGTCCCAAGCCCACATACTTCCCACTAGATAGTGACATACATCTTCACAGCATCCCACTGCTTTTTCAGAAATACACAACACTTATGGTGGCCAAGCAACAGTACATCTGACAAATATCTGGACATAACATTACACTAGGCTAAATACACTGAGCTGCTAGGCATGTCACAAAGCACTTTGCAAACAACAGGCAGATTGCCACAACACTGACCCAAGTTTCATATTGGGGGAATACACATGTACCTGCAGATATAGCAGACACTACAGACATGTAACAGCATGGAGTAACAGATACTAGTGTGAAAGTGCATACCCACAACCAATCTGAACACAGTCACAGTCACATTATGGTAAGCCTAACTAGTAGTACAGTATATGGACTGTGTGAACAAAACCATCCTCATATGTGCCACTCAGACACACACCCTACATATACTGGCCCAGTAAACAGTGTAGTCTGATGCCTAACTGTGGTATGGGACATGTGTCAGTCTGTCCCTACAAATATGTACGCTGATAGGGTACCATAAACTGGAACAGCATGCAACGTCAGATAGAACAGGACCAAGAACAATGACATCTGCCACAGTCTATACACACCCCAAGTAACATATTCACAATACACACTCTGTCAACAATCACCATAAGTACACATACCTCACTACTGTACAGACTACAACAGAATGTCCAGGTTTCGCCCTCAAATATAAGGCCTACTATACATTACATGTCCAGCAGTCTGATATCTCACTGGCTTGTTATCAGGTATGATGTTAGTAAATAATAATATACTGTACATATGCACCTCTTACTGCATGACATATAGACAAAGGTTGACAGACTTGGGGGACGGAGGCACAAAAACAGGACCAATATTGATATATTGCTGTGATAAACTGCTAAACTTCCTGGTGTAATGGGTTTGTTGTGACATATCTCTTCTCAGGGATATGAAGTCAGTAACTCACATCGATGTCACCATGTACTCACTGCATTCATCAGAGTATGCTACTGCATTTCTAAAGATAGAAAATGTGTGAGTAACACACCACATGTAAGACTCCAAACTCTGGCCAGTCTGCAGATAGCCCTGCATGTGATAGTTTCCTCAACCACATAACCCTGTCATGCCAGACTTTAATCGTATAGAACAACCATATCCACACAAACCTTGTTAAACCAGATTACTTCAAATGTACAACAGCAATACTTAAATTCTGTCCCCGTGTCTAGAACATTCCCTTCCTTTCCTATTTGTTGGCCTGCCTCCACAGTGTATGTTGTAAGATGTATTTCCATCTAGCCTCTGTGATGCTGTTTGTCAAACACCCACATGAAGTCCTGCTCCAAGTGAAGCAAAAGGACCAACACCCACATGAAGTGCTTAGTTATAGGTGTGTGTTTCCATGCAATTGGCTATAGGAATGATACCACAGCTGTTCCACATGCAATTAGCAATTGTGGGACTGCAATTTGTGCACAGGCCATCAGCTGATCATGAGCATTACTTACAAAACTCAAGCTGCTACCTATACAAAAAAGATGTACTTTTCCACAATCACCAGAGAGGGAGTGACAGAGAGAGAGACAGAGACAAAGTAAGAAAGGAAGGGAGTAAGAGAGTAAGAGCCAAGCGTGCTTGTGTATGATCCGTGGGTAGAGAGTTGTATCTGGGCATTATAATGGTTGCCTATATTGTTTACTAATCCATACTGTCACATAGTAATTGCTCATGGCTGTACACATTTATGGCTGAGGATTGTCTACAATAACCTCTACAGTGTTTGAAAACTGTTGGCCTTGTAATGTGGACAATGTGGCATATAGGTCCTCAATATAATGATGTAGCAAAACCCAGTCTGTAATGGATCCTGCGATTACACAATCTCCCCACCACCCACACAGGATACTGAAGACACATACACAAACACTTACCAGTACTGAGTTTCAAACCTCTACCTGACTATGTATTGCTGTAACAGTGTTACGCAGTTATTGCATGCACCATGAAGCTTACATGTTGGAGAGCTGTCCAAAGGTATCTTTGAAGGTGAGTGACATCAGCAACAGTGCTAAAGGAGGGGTAAGGGGAGTGTAGTAAGTGTGAATGTCCACAAAAGCAGGTGTCAAGAAAGACACACACTCTCTCTCTCAGGGAAACACACACATTATCATAGCTGTCAACATCAGGATTAGAACTCCTATATAACTAGTTTGCTAAACTACAGTATTATGCAGTTATCACAAGTGCCACAGAGTTTATATGGCTGGAACGTGGCCAATGGGTTATTTCAAGGTGAATGACATCAGCAGGCATGCTAAAGCAGGGCAATGGGAGGTGAGTGTGAATGGCTTCAAAATCATTAATACACACACTCACATACACATACACACACACACACACACACACACACACACACACACACACACACACACACTCACATACACATTTGCCAGTACTGAGTTGCATAGGTTCATTGCTTCACAGGTGTGTAGTAGGTGAATGGGCCTGAAGGCTGTACAAGGCTAGGCAAAGGGAATACCTTGGCATCAGGCCACATGACAATAGTCTTCAGTGTGGCTCAGGGGTGTAGTCCTAGTCCCTGGAGTGGTCCCCACGGGTGGGTATTGATTCCACCATCCCCTCATCTGGGTTACTATTGTGGGTGGCCAGTGATGTGCACTGCTTCCCATGTATGTGATCTATATTCCATAAAATGGACAGTGTCTGGGTTGTGCACATGCCCCACACACATGTTCTTTGACATGTGGAAGTGTACTTGAGGTCTCTGGGGCATGTTGTGTGGACAGATTATTATCTTCTGATGTAGCATTCCTGACCTCATTTTGTGAGACCTGGCTATGGAACTGAGGTCGTGCTTGCACCTACATTGACAGCATGATACAGGTATTCAGCGGAGTTAGTGGTGTCTGTCCATATAAGGCATGTGTATAAGGCATGGCATTCCCTTTGTGGGTTACATTTGCAGACTCTACAGTTGTTGCAGGCGTCCAGTGGGGAACATAGCAAAAGGGCCACTGTAAGCATTTATTTGCCTATTGCAGGGATGGAACAGGGTGCCATGTCCTTTTACTTGCTGGATAACACACAGTCAGGAGATGTAACACATCACAGTACTTTCTGATGTCAGTGGCACAGTTGTGGTCAACAGGGATGTAGTCCACTGTAATCACACTGTGGTTACAGGGATGTAGTCCACTGCAATCACACAGTGGTTACTATTTGTGAGGCAATACGCAGGGAACTACCAATATAGTGGTTGTTGTCTAGATAGGTGTGTTTGTGCATGAGACATGGGTGGAGTGGGTTCTCTGAGTAATAGAGGGGTTGCCTATATTGTTCACCAATCCATAATGTCACATGTAGGGCTGTGGATTATCTATACCAGCCTCTCTGGTGTTTGACATCTATTGTCCTTGTAAGGTGGACATTTTGACATATAATAGGTCCTCAGCATAATAATTTAGCAAAACCCACCCACAATGCATCCTGCTATTACACAATCCCAGTAACCTCCATACACAATACTGATGACAGACACACACACACTTACCAGTAGTGAGATTTAAATCCCTTCCTAGCTATGTACTGCTATTCTAGTGGACTGCATTTATCGCATGCACCACAGAGCTTATCCCAAAGGGGTATTTCAAGGTGACTGACATCAGCACGCTTGCTAAAGTAGGGCAATGGGAAATGTACTGACTGCAAATGGCCTCAAAATCATTAATCTTTACACACGCACACACACACACACACACACACACACACACACACACACACACACACACACACACACACACACACACACACACACACACACACACACACACACACGCACACCGTTTCACAGTTGCCATATCTGAGATTAGAATTCCTACCTAACTAGTATGTTACACTACATCATTACGCAGTTATCGCAAGCACCACAGAGCTTATGGGGCTGAGATTTGGCCAGAAGATTATATCAAGGTGACTGACATCAGCATGAGTGCTAACATGGGCAATGGGAAGTGCAGTGTGTGTGAATGGGCCATAAACCATTCCTCAGGAAACACACACACAACACGCAGTCACACACAACTATACATTTGACAGGACTGGGTATGCAAATGCTAGATGAATACTGATTTTTGCAATCATGTTACACAGTTATCACAAGCACCACAGACACTATAGGGCTGAGGGTTACCTAAAGCAAATGTCTACAGTGATTGACATTGGCACATCATGTGATATTGGCCAATTGGATGTTTGGTGGGTGGGATAGGCCTCATGATGGAAATCTCTCTGTCACTGTCTGTCTCTCTCTCTCTCTTCCCCGTAGGTTCATAGGTTCATAGGTTGGTACAAGGCTATCAGCCCTAGGGCCTATGCAAGCCTAGCCATAACAATTCCCTGGCTATTTCTTCCCGCACTATTTACTTCCCTGGACCCCTGTCTAGCAGGGCGACTGACGTGATCCCTGGGGTGAATTTCATTTCTCCCATCCAATCATCAAGGTTCCTTTTGAAGAGGGTCAAAGAGGCACTCTGCTTGACATGTATGGGCAATCTATTCCAGAGTCTGGGGAGTCTCTGGGTTAGGAACCTATCCCTCCAGCATGTTTTGTTTATTGTGATGACAAGGTTTAGATCCCTGGAGCGTGTGGCTCTGAGGGATTGGGATTTCTTTAAGTGTAGTATGTCCAAAAGCTCTGGGTTTGACATGGCCTTGTATGTTAAGCAGAGATCGCCTCTGAGTAGACAATATGCGACAGAGTATAGCTGGAGTTTTTTAAGGTGGTCAGCATAGGGCATCTGCTTTAGGCCTGTGATTCTTTTAGTGAGGTATTTCTGCGGCCTTTCCAGTTGTTGCAGATGTCTTGAGAGGTACATACCAAATGGGGCATTGTATTCTAAAATGGGTCTAATGAGGGATGAGTACAGTGAGACAATGACCACCTTTTTTCTGGATGAAAAGCCCTTAGTGATGAGGAGTGCCACATAGAAGGATTTCCTGACTGTTGTGGCGATGTGGTTATCGAAGGTGAGACCACTGTCCACCTGTGTCCCTATGTTTCTTTTCACACTTTCGGTGTTTAGTGTACTGCCACCTATATGGTAATTCACAGATACATGTTTTTTCCCAAAGGGGATAACTATACATTTCTTGGCATTGAGCTTGAGCCCATGGCTCTGGCACCAAGCATCTGTTTCTGTAAGGCCCTGAATATTTCTGTGTCTGTATGTTTGACCTATTATGGTGTGTTGGCCTTGGATATGTGTGAGTATTCCTATCCAATGTGTGTGCAAAGCATGAATGGTGTGCAATGTGGTGTGTATGCACAGACATCTGCGACTGACAGATATGTATAGTCCACTGTTGTTGTTGAACATGGGCTTCATTTCTCTAAGTCTCTAAGTGTAGGAACATGCCCAGTATGACCTTCTATATTGATTGTGTGAACCCATTCCAGGTAGGTTGTACTCCAGTCCAGGATTTTGTGTTCTACACCTACAGCTAGCAACCTGTTTCTGCAGGATATCTGTAGATAGGTTGGAAATATGGAGTCACAATGGCTGAAAGATAATGGGATACTGTAACTATTGTGTCTGTGCTGCTTGTGTTACATGGTTGGTGTTAGCAGAGATATTCAGACATATGTAGTGTTTTACACTGTGATGTATTATGTCATCAGCTACTGACAGATATACTTATTTGCTCACAGTTATCTCCTGGGAAATACAAGATGAATGACGCTGTGTCCAGGACTGTGGTCTGCAGCCTACATATTCTTGCACACTCATGCCATTCTGGAGGGTAGCTGCAGACATTTGCTGATGGGTCTGTGTAAATGGTCCAGCACCTTGGTACTGTGGTGGCTGAGGAACCCCTGCTTGTACATCTATCAACATAACAGAATGGCCATATCCTGCTGTGGCCATACCTCTCAACTGTACAGATTCACCCAGGTTACCCAGAGGCAAGGCTCATATATCTAGTCATTTCCCCTTCACATTGTGGTTTACAATCAGGTTTGTAGCCACCCATTACTAAGTTTGCAGGCAGGGGTAGTATGGGTACACATCAGACTTTCAGACTTCACACATTCCATGGCATCCATGCTTCTACACCCCCCACTCTGTTATTCTATCCTTTTCCTAACATTATGCGAGCGATATCCGAAAAGTATCCCTATAGTTGTCCCTGCATCCTAGTGGTATTTAGGGGTTGGTCTGCAGTTCATGCAGTAGGACATGGTGGGCATGCTACTGGGATTTGTTGATATGGCCTTGCTTTTGTGTTCTGTGGACTGTGTTATGTTGTTAGTTGGGACCCCATGAGATAACATACATTGGCAGTATGGGTGAGGCACAGGACTTTGACAGAGGACTGCAGGGCATTTGATAGTGATGCAGGCCATCTGTAGTAGACCAGTGCATTATGTCACTCCCACAGTCCCAGGCTACGAGTCACTGGATTCCCCTGGGGTGACAGGGTAAGTGTGCAAGGTGTTAATGGCAATAGTTCCTGTCCATACTAATCCATTGTTCTGGATGCTGGCAGGGTGCTGCTTACAGCTAGGGACACACCTACATGGGACACCTCTTCAGCATGCTGCATTCTATGGGTATTCCCATACAGAAGTGGGGGTCATACTGTACTCATTCCCAGGGATATGACCTGTGATAAACCTGTGGCTGATGGTGGGGTGAGCTAAGTGCATGTGTGATATGGAAGCTTTTTGCAGCTGACTCACAGATATACCTGGGACAGTCCCCTTATGCTGCCTTGTGCAGGGACATAGGCAGTCCCTCATTACTTCATAACTGTACCTTTTGTGGTCTGCCAGTGATTGGCCAGACTACATCAGTATTCCATACTACACAGGCAACTAATTTGCTGCTAACCTGTATGTACAATTCCAAAGTTGTGTGCAGCTGACAGTTACATTTTATGTACTCTGTCTAGGGTGCTTCCACCTGTGTACTGTGTGTATGTCTGGGCCCACATTCATGGCATGTTCATCTTTCAGATGGTGACATATATTGACATCTGAACAGTGAGCATGGATGACTGCTGAACTGGGTATTGATGGGATGCATTGTGGTTGGCACTGCATTTGACAGAACATGGCCCTGTCATCAACAGTACTGGCCATAGGCCGCCGAGACAAAACCCTCCATGCCTACATGCTGACCACTTTCACGCAATATACAACACATAACAAGCTAACACACAGACCCCTGAATACTGCACACATGTAACAATCTATCTTGTAAATTGGGCCAGCTCAGGTAATCTGTGCTCCACTGTTATTAAACCCACACATACATGTTACTGCATTTCTACATAGGATTGTGGGGGACACACCTAACAACTGATAACATTTGCTATGACTGTACTGGTTTTTCAGGTACTCTGTTGGCTTCCATTTCATTTTGTATTCTGACCTATCATGCAGACTAGAGGCATATCAGTAGAGTACAGATCTTAGGTTTTATTGACCTACATTTCAGTTTCGGACTTCTTACCCTTCAGAACTAACATGCAACTGCCAGACCTGTTGTAGTCTCTCTGTGTAGGTCTGGAGGGGGGCTGTTCTCCATTGCCATCAATTGGAGGCCTTAAAAGAGCCTTTCTTTATGGTCATCTTCACCTGTCCTGCTGGCTGAGGCTGTTGTTGGGTATGTGAACCTCACTGACATGCATGTGTGTGTCTTATTATCACACATTTGGGCCACCACATGTACTGCAGTGGGATTTGTCACCTTGTCTAGTACTGCCTACTTTGTTGATACCAGTATGCGTTATGGATTTCATGCTGCCCATATAGGTATCCACTATCTGCTGCCATCCCATTAGGCCACCCGATTCCCTTGCATGATCACATCCATACCATAGATACAGCTAGCAGAACATACTACTCCATTCAGCAACTGATAGGAAGAGTGACTTACCTTGTGTCTGTGCTAGTATTGATGATGGTGCTGGAAGGCTGACTATGTTGGATGCAGATAGTACACTCACTATATATGGTAAAGCAAAGGTAGTGACATGTTTGGCATCCCTTTTACTGTATGTGCGAGTCAGAGAGAGAGGTGTCATTCCCTGGTTCCCTACCATGTCAGTGTATGTGCTATGGGTTGCCTCTTTGCCAAAGCCTGGGCATACTGGGCATGCCTCCTTCTGCCTACATGGGCAGGCTCAGATTGTTCCTCCTCCAAGTCACTCTGTGCCTGTGCTGGCCTTGGCAATGTTGGGGGGCTGTGTGGCCCTGCCCCATCCTGTTCATGCTGCAGCAGTTTCCACAGGATCATATTATGTAGCATGGCACATACAATGAAAATTTGTGTATATGTAGCTGGAGAGTACTGCAAGGCTCCACCGGATATGTCCAGGCACTTCAACCATGACTTGAGCATCCCAAACACAAACACGCTCTCTATTATTATTCTGGTTTGTGCGTGTGCCTCATTATGGAGTTCTTGTTCGGGTGTGTGTGCATTTCTGATGGCTGTCATCAGCCACGGCTCCAGTGCATAACCAGCATCCCCCACTAGGCAGCCATATGGGATTTCCCCACTGGCAAATCTCTGGTACAGCTGTGTTATATGCCAGATGTCGGAGTCGTGATAGCTTCCAGGGCTGCCAGCACACACATTCATGATAATGCCCTGGGCATTGGACATGACCTGGCAGTTGATGGAGGGGAAGCCCTTGCGGTTTATGTAGACCCTACCCTGCTCACCAGGTGGTGCTTTGATGCGTATGTGCATGCAGTCTATATCACCCACTACCTCAGGGTATTCTGCTATTTGGTGGAAGAGATGCATATTGCTGGTCAACACCTCATGGGTCTTGAGGGAATATATGTGCTAACCAGCATGTGCTGACATGGCATCCTGGAACTGCTGGAGTACCCTGGATGCTGATGCCTGTGAGATCCCCATGATATCCCCAGTTGGCCTTTGGAAGGTATCTGTGGCTAGTATTTTTAAGCCTACACATACCTTAGTATCCACTGGGATGGGTTCCCCTCTGTTGGTTCTGTGTGTGAGGCGTGGCTGGCACAGCTCAACAATTAACTGTAGGATGTCCCTGTCCACTGTATTGTGCTCCACTATCTCCAGCTCATGTAGCCCCTGGTAGGTTACCCTGGGTCTGTACACTCCTCTCCTTCTCCTCACTGTGGGCTGGCCATCAGTGTACTCATCCTCACTACCCTCAGTCTCCTACACATATTGATGTATGAGAGCAACAGCAGCCCCTATCATTTTGTTAGTTTTGTCAGGTAAAATTTCCCCATCTGTGTACACTGGTGGTGTAGAGTCTGTGGGAAAAAACAGAGTGAAAGCTGTTTTCATAGTTTATAGTAGTGTGCTGGGCTGGGCTACTGCCTGTGTAATTGGCTGATTCTGATACATTTCACCTGCCAACTATGCTAGTTCTCCTTGATTGCCTTCCTACTGCTGTTTTCCCTTCCCATTGCCTTCCCGTTTAAGCCCCTTGGTGCACCTTGCATACCCAGTGCTCAGATGTGAACAGAGCTGCTATTTCCTGTTTTTTTTTTGTTTTGTTTAAAACCCAGTGCATGGCGCGCACACCTGTTTAGGCAATGTAAACACTGCTAGGCAGCCTTAGACACACCCCCCTTCCTTAGCTGTGCTTAGCTAAGGGCAAACAATGGCCACAGTGCTCCAATAAGCTTACAGCATGCATGACCTTTTGCCTTATGAGGTCATCTATCTCTTATGCTTATATTGTGGTGTTGCTGCACCTATTCGGTTGGGTGCAAGCTAACACTGAGGGGAAATCTGTGATTCAGTATCAATCCCCTCATTTGCATAAAACTGACGGCTAATGCATGGTTACAAAACTGACAATCAGCCTTCCCCCTTACCAACCACTACTCCATGGTACTGTTGTCTTATCCATGCCATTGACTATTATGGCAGAATTCTAATTTTGGTTTAAAAGCTTATTTCCAACTTTTTTCATTATTTTCTGGCCAATCTCGTTTGTGCACCACTGCCCTATGCTTAAATGGCCGAAATCGACCAAAAAAAAAAAAAGTTATTTTTTATAATTTTGCAACTATTTCCCATGCCAATGGCCATATATTTGGCCATTGGCATGCCTACTATATTGAATACATGCTTTCTTTGGAGCTGTTATGCCTCCGTTTTGTAATTTGCAGAAATGTATTCGGTTAGTAACCGAATACATTTATGTATTCCTGCACAGATGCCTGACTGCTTCCTGGATCACTAATTCATCTTATTTGCATGGTTTTCACCAGCAAATGGGGCAATTAGCATACAGGAGCTGTGTCCATGCAGGAATAGTGTAGGAGCACTCGTGCACATGCCGGTAGCTCATTCCTGGATCGCTCATCAGCTATATTGCATGCAGCAGCTCTTGCACTATTCCTTGCACTATAGAGCTAGCTGAATTCCGGGGACTATGTAGGCATGTGTGTGTGTGTATGTGTGTGTGTGTGTGTGTGTGTGTGTGTGTGTGTGTGTGTGTGTGTGTGTGTGTGTGTGTGTGTGTGTGTCTGTGCGTGTGTGTGTGTGTGTGTGTGTGTGTGTGTGTGTGTGTGTGTGTGTGTGTGTGTGTACATATGCCTGTGTAAGAAAGTTAGTATAGCTTAGTGTATTGGAGATACATAGTATTAACATACATATATGTAATTCCTCTGGGTAGCAGTGGAAAGAAAAAAAAGAACACAGCCTCAGTAGATGCTTCTGAGCTGAACCTCATCAGTTCTACAGCTATCCCTGCAGTGTGCACACAGTATCACTATAGCTTGCATGATGGCTGTGGATAGTGTGATCATTATTTCTTTAACTTTCCTCATAAACCTCAGAGGTATGTACAGTTCACTACAGCTTGTGGCAATATACTGGGAAAGACTGGAATGCATTGTGATCATTAAATTTTTCACTTTCTTCATAATCAAACATCAGGTGCATATGCAGGTACTTATTTAGTGACAATAAGGTTAAAGATGCACACTGTTTTATATATATATATATATATATATATATATATATATATATATATATAAGTTTACCTTGAAAGTGTTGAAAAGCGAAAAGCATCCCTTCGAAACTTGGATGGTCGAATGGGCTGTCCATGTTCCTGGAACAATGAACAGAGCATTGATCAAATCCACTTTAGCGAATCCCAGTGTGCATTCACACATCTGAGGTCGAAGTTTTGATTGGAGATCACACTACAGTGGGGATTGGGAAATATATCCTTTTCCTTACTGTATTGCAATCTCGGAGTTTGAATATGTAATATACAGGGGGTGTGGAGAGCACTTATCCCCCCTGCAAAATATTAGTTGAACATCAACAGATGTTCATGTCAATCTGGTAATGTCGAAAATGTCAAAGTGTAACGTTTGACATTACCAGTGTCGGCAACTGTTGTTGAAGATATTTCTAATTTCAACATGTAGGTTCAGTGTTGTGGCCATTCAAAGGACAAACCTATATATATATATATATATATATATATATATATATATATATATATATATATATATATATATATATTTTTTTTTTGTTCTTTGTTTTCCTGAGACAGCTTGAAATATATTACTGTGTTCCATTTCATTTTTTTTTTCATTCAGTTTTGTCCAGTTTGATATGAAAGTAGTACACAGAATGTGGTTGTCTTTTTGGGGTGTGGTCAGGAGGCATGCTGTATATACATGTGACAGTAGCCCCATGAAATATGACTGTGTCATCTGTGCCTTCATCCCAGTCCTATCTTGCTGGGGTGGTGGGGAATAGGGAGGCAGGCAGTAATCCAAGAGCCTGCCTCACAATAATTTGCCTTATCAGTTTATTGTGAATGTTTTGTAAGTCACTAGTAATTATTGTCTTGAAAGAAAAAAAAATAAGATTGAATTTTGCTTTTTGGTCATGTTTTTTGTTCAGGCCATCATCGGCTCAAAGGTTTAGTAAACAAAATCTAAACAGCTAGAACTCCTATAGTTCCTAGCAGCCACTGCCCCCTCCCAGACCCCCAGCTTCATTCATTTTTTTTCCTGTACAGTTATACATTTAAATGATGTTGAAAGGATGCAGGAAAAAAGTTGAACAAGAGGCCTGAATCTCTTTTCTTAGTTATGTGTTTTGTTCAGGCCATCATTGGACTTAACAGGATGAAAAAAAAAGTAAAATATAAATCAGAACACCTAAAAAACATAGCTTCTAGAGGGCTAAAGACCTCTGGATCCTTTATTTAATTAATTTCCTCCATGGTTATTTCCATGCTATCTGTACCATTATGGTGTGTTAAAAGATGCAGGGAGAAAAGCTGAAGAGTAAGACAAAATGTGAGAAATGAAGAAAACAAAGTAATCTGGATTATGAAGAGAGGCCATGGTGGGGGGAGGTGGGGTTGGAGGCACTGGGGGAGTGTGTGTGTGTGTGTGTGTGTGTGTGTGTGTGTGTGTGTGTGTGTGTGTGTGTGTTTATGTGTGTGTGTGTGTGAGAGAGAGAGTGTGTGTGTGTGTGTGTGTGTGTGTGTGTGTGTGTGTGTGTGTGTGTGTGTGTGTGTGTGTAGTAGTAGTAGTAGTAGTAGGAGAGCAGTACACAGCATGGGGTACCACTAAACCCTTCACCAAGAGGCCATTTCACCTAAGGCCAGTCCTGGACACAATTAAATATAGTTAATGGAATGCAAAAGGAATAATAAAACCAAAGACTAAAATAGAGTGTTATAAAACTTGAACTCCACAAAAAGAAATTGAAATCAACTTTTCTCTTAAAAGGGAATTACTTAATTCAAAGTTAACTGAACTGCTAATGGAATGGAGTTACCCATTTTCTTTGCAGTTAGATGACCAAGAAGTACAGATTTAATACAAGCAAATGGGTTTTTCTTTCGTATGTATTGCGATGACAAATTTCAAGTAAAAGTGGCAATCATACAATGCCAGAAAAATTGTAAAAATATATTCTGCCAAAAAACAGTGAACTAACTCCCCCCAATTAAGTAATAAAAGGGGGTCTATATTAAAACATTGAAGTTTCAGAACTTTGAATGTTCTACTATTGACCCCTATTAAGCAAAAACTGATAACATCGAAAATTCAAAACAGCAAAAATTTGCTGTTCCAAAACACATACACACAACACAAACACACCAAACAAACACCAATCCACACACATACACCTAAAATCTTACATCTAACCCTACACTAAACTGTACATATACCACTATCTACCCACTTACCTTAACCCAAATCCTAACCCTAAGGTCCGTCACTATCGCACACACACCTCACTTGCGCCCTAACCCTAACTCACCTACCCCACCCTAACCCTCATGTCCACACATTCGCACACTTACCTGACCTGCGCCCTAACTCACCTAACCCACCCTAACCCTCACATCCACAAAATTGAACACTTACCTGAACCCGACCCGTAACTTTCCACCACAGTGCTGAAAATAGCGAAGCGACAGGAAAGGACAACTGAATTCTTTCCCTAAGAAAGAATTCGGTTTT
Organism: Protopterus annectens; assembly: GCF_019279795.1. Taxonomy (NCBI): domain Eukaryota; kingdom Metazoa; phylum Chordata; order Ceratodontiformes; family Protopteridae; genus Protopterus; species Protopterus annectens. Next base: position 1,162,165,423 of record NC_056726.1, read on the forward strand.
CTGTAACTTCGCTATTTTCAGCTTTCGCTGAATAGGGGTCGATATTAGTAAATTAGAAGTTCTGAAACTTTGATGTTCTAATATAGACCCAATAAAAGGATTTTACAAAATTTGGTTAACTAGACATGAATGGAGAAGTTTTAGTGAAGAGTATCATGTTAAACTGGAAATCAAAAGTTCTTCACAAATGAACACAGGAAAACAAGAAATACCAAATATTATGGGAAGAAAAATGACCCAAAATGCTTAATGGCTGCCATTTCTACAGAGTATAATGCAGGAGATGAAGAATGAAAGCATAGGCTTTAACAAATGGCCTGCTTCAGTAACAGATCCATGGGTTGTCCAATTACTATGCTTTTCTAGAATTTCCATCAAAAAAGGAAGAGTTTGCAAAACCTGATTTTAAAACATTATTGTTGATATAATATGAGCAGCAAATAGGAATTTCACTAAGAAACCATTACCAAATGGCAAGTGTAAATATAAAACAATGTAAGATTTTTCATCTCTTCTTCCAGCTTTTCCCAGTTAGGAGTTGCCACAGCAGATCACCTGTCACCTCATGATTAGCTGTGGAGTTTTACAATGTCAAGCTGCCAGGCTGGTACCCAACCTTCCACAGAAGGCACACACATGGCCAATTTAGAGTGTCTAATCCACCTAAAGTATGTCTTTGAGATGTGACAGGAAATTGGAGCACCTGGTGGAAACCCATGCGACCACAGGGAGGACATGCAGACTCTGCACAGAAGGCAAACCAGCTAAGGATCAAACCAGACAACCTCTTGCTGGGAGGTGGCAATGCTAACCGCTGCACCACTGCAGCCACCCTATCTCTTTGTAACATGAATGT